>NC_081413.1:259549481-259849481 GCF_030272615.1 Cryptomeria japonica
TTTAAATTTTTTTTATCTTTTTGTGAATATATTATTTATATTTTAAAAAATCAAATTTGTATAAGGCAAACTTCATTCGATTGTTTTTCCCAAATTTTTTGCCCTTGCTGAACTTTATCCAAATTTTGTGGTTGCCAAACTCGAATTCAAATTCGAACGTGGTGACTTAGGTCTACAATAATGTTCTAGTCATCACACAATCAATACAACTTGTAGTTCTCCCCACACAAGCATATTAGAGTTCCGAACTCAATCACAAACATATCAAATATCATTGCATCAAGTTTTCAGCCATGCAATAACTTCACAAACTTTTTGGCAACACTGGTCACATTTCTAAGTTCATTGGTTCCAAGGAGGTTTGTGGTTTTAACTACAACGAGACCCACTGCATTCATTCTAGTTAATCACTATCAAGATACATCTTTCATCTAGCATCAAGTTTTGCACTACCTTGTAGCCAACATAGATCATTTCAAAGGCTAAGGCTCACTATATAAGAATCACTCATCATCATTTGAAATTAGTTAACTTAAATTCTGGCTCCAAGAAGATCAACCCATTATCACATAATAGTTAGATAATAAGTTGAAGATCATTGTAATATCATTCGAGAAATTTATAGTTCACACATATTTGTGCCCAGATATCTTTGAAGGATGAGGCCTCACATATTAAGCCCATCGTTGTATATTGTAATTTTTGTGAATTAATACAAAATATTTTTGTTGTGTTTTTTTGTCATAATTTTGTTCCATTGTGTGTATTTACTTATTTGGTTGCATACTTGGATGATCCTTAACTAGACCCTTTGGCCATGACTACATCAAGTTTTCACCCAACAAATCTAGGTGAATTGACAAGAACCAATTCACTTGCCAATAGAGTTTTTTGCAACTATGTTGGGATCAATCATTTCATTTCAATTGCCCTTCATATCAGTGAGCACCTAGATGCAACTCATCCTAGTGCACAATCTTTGATAGTTCCATTAAATTGCAAGGCCAATTTCTACAATAATAATAATAATAACATACTAAAAGGTTCACCAACATTCCTCTTAGATTGAGAGGCTGGTAAATTTGTACATCTACAATTCCTTGAGCATTCTTATTCGTTGACATCTACCATGTTCTTCTCACGACCTTTCTTTTTAAAATGATAACTAACTTCATTCAATATAAACAAATGACTTTGACTGTTTTTTTATTACTATTTGATATGGTCTTTCATCTGGTATGAAAACTCCATATCATAGAAGTTTGCAATAAAAAATCATTGCGCAATTTATTCCAATAAAGCAAGTCATCAGTTACTCATAGTTTGGCACTCCACTGCTTTGCTTGGCTACCCTTTTTGCATTTGTAGACCATATTAATGTGTTTATAAGAATTGTCGAACCTAATTTTACATTTTAGATTGACTATAAATAGAAAATTCATTAAAACCCAACACCCATCTGAGGCGGAATTCAGTAACATTCCTCCTACCATCTAAGATTTTAGGTTTGATAGATCTTTGTTCTATTTTCATATGAATTCTAACTTGATGTGGATATCCAAATCACCAAATCCTCACTTCTTTTTAAAGAGAAAATGGGAAACCATCCATTCGTCCCCATCATTGTATCCAAAAAGTTCTGCAACCGCAATGAAAAATGTTCGCCAGTAGACCATCCACTTTTTAGCTGAGTCCACACTATATGTATCAATCAAAATTGGATAGATAAATTTCATATTCTTGTCCATATTTTTCAGCCATTCTTCACTGCAAAAGAAAAAGGAAAATTGGAATGTCACAGACACAAAACACACTCAAATCAGAGTCAAATATCAAACTGTAAATGTAAAATATGATTTATGCAATACAAGATGACTAATAGAGTGAAGAAAATACTGAGTACCTTGTTCGAGCATAGTGTTTTCCATTTACAAGCCAGTGTTCAATGACCGAAACATGTTCCTACAATGAGGAATAGAATCAGTAGATCCAGATTGTACATTAGTCACTATTGGTTTGTACCTCTCTATTTTTTAAGTCAGAATTAAATTCAATATTCATTTTAATCGTTTACCTTCAATGCACTTGTTAATTATCATGATAAGAAATACTTGTTTTACATTAATCTTTATTTCCAAAATGCTGGTATGTGTAACCGGATGGAAAATAATTGTACAATAAAGCCAAAACCAACTCATTTTTATAATATAGCTATTAGCCTTTTTTAGTAATCTGTTTAGATTACTATGATGCAAATACAAGAGATCTAGTTTTTTGAACCCATTAAACAAAAAATAAACAAGACTTAAGAGAAACCAATTGCTCAAGGCCCATAATAAATGAATGTATGTTCAATAGATAAATGGGACTTTATATATTTTTGAACAATTACTTCCCGCAATGGGATAGTAGTAACATCAAAAATTATGTTTGTAGCATTTTTTTGCTTAAAAAGCAAATTATGAAGCTGCTACATTGTTAGGACATAAAGTTAATTTTATCATGTAAAAATAAAATCGAATTAGTAATGTCTGCAAATGGTCAAAGTAATTAAAATAAGCTGAAGTTTGTAGCTAGAAATAGAGCAAATAAAAGCACCCAAAACAAGCAACCAGCTCTGTGAGCAAATCAATAAATTAATGCAATTGGTATAAAAGCACAAGAGGGAATATAAAAAGATGTAATAGATGCCCAACCGATACTGATTTAGTTAGAGAGCAAAGAAATGTAGCTTTCCTTACCACTAAAAGTAAGAAAGATGCAGTTAACACCAAGTGACCATTTAAAAATATCCTCATGCGAATGTCTTAGACCAATAAGGTCCTGGCAAGTAACCTACAAATAGTTGAAAAGTGGGATTTGAACAAGAACGATCCCTAATATCTGAGTTTGCATGACTATTAGTTTAAAATAAATTTGTTACATATGATCTGATAAGAAGATTCCAAACTTCTACAAGTCATAGGCAACGTCTGAGTTGATTTTCTGGTTTTTTTCTTTTCCAATACAGCCATGTCTGCTAGTGAAGGCTACAGATTCACTCTCCCTGACTTAGACATAGGATCTGCAAGTCCTCACCAACTCTCAAAACAGTAATCTAATATCTTCCTACATAATACTAAAGAAAACACTAAATAATAGTTAGGAATCTTCCAATATGAGATCACTCCATACATTCAAGATAAGAATTTCATAATTTTGAACCATAATGAACAATAGATTTGATAAATGAATCAATGACTGTCCTAGAAATGAAGCTGAATGCATTGTTTCTCAAGAACAGATAAAATTGTGCATCTCTTACTGCTCCCCTACAAACAGGAGGTTGGGATGCAAGATTCATACTGAACAAAAGCCGATGAGTTGTACTTCCATCTGAAAGTATGATATATTGAGCTACATCTTCTGAACCTAAATATGATATATTGAGCTACATCTTCTGAACCTTAAAGATAACGGAGAATCCTTGAAAGGGACTTTTTGATATGCTTGAAAGTTCATGATCCTAGATTATGAAGATTCACCGGGACCTGACAAGTCAGAAAAGTGGTATATAACCTCTTGAGTTGTCTCTCCACTACTCTATAGAAGAATCCCTCAAGATCGCATCATTTGAAAAAATGCTGAATGAGTTCAATATCTAGAAAAAGTGAACATAAACTCTTAATGAACAACTCGAGTTCCTCAGTGTATATCCCAATAAGGGAGGGAAAATTTAGGGCATCAATAGAAGAATCCCAAAGGTACTTCTAATATCCTCTAAAAATCTAATGTGTTGTATAATGATCCACAACTGTCTCATATAGTCTTATGGTGGTCAAAAGAAGAGAATTGAGCACACCAAGTGCATGCAGCCACTTGAAGAATAAACATCAAGAAACAGTATCGAAGACCTATAAAAAGTCCACAAAGCAGTAAATGAATTTCCAAGATATTTGCCTAGCTTCCTCAATGACATTTAAAGGGTGAAGATGTGATCCATCATCTGATAGTCCTTCGTGAACTGAATTTGACCACCGTTTTGTGACCCATTTTCTCCATCCAGATAGAGAGGCATGTGGCATTGGAAACATCAGAGAGCTTAGCAAAAGTATGGCCAAACATGATAGTCTGCTATTATTTGCACCATATCTATCATATATTTTCTAAATAGGGTGAATAATATGGCAGGACAAAGTGGAAGGAAAACTAGAACAAAAAACTCAGTCAAGATATAGGTATACCAAAGCCCACAAGATCAATTATTAGAGAAATAACTCTTCTGCAGGTCCAAGTAAATACCCACAGCTAGAAAGTTGGCAAAAATAAAAGCTCGTGCCTTTCATCATTTATCCATCACTCTTTCCACTTCTTTCATTCTCATCAATTTGATTCAATAATAAAAAGGCAATAATGAGTGCACAAAAAGACGATTTTTATCCACATAAGTCTTTCTGCTTTTTGATTCTGAGTTTTACAAATTTTAGTCAGGAGCAAGCTCTTCCATTTGGCTACACAGTCTTCCGAATTTAACTTTATTGCAATGCGCTGTGACGTATTCACACATCACCCCATTGCAAATGGGGACCCCTACTTTTTTGCTTTCTGGGGCTTGCTTTCTAGGTTTTTAGGGTTTTGTCTGTTAACCTTTGCATTTTGAGTGTCGCCAAGGGGATCACTAGGATGGCAGGCTCTGCTTGAGCCAGGGTGAGTCCACAGGGCCCCAAAATTAGGGTTTCTTTGAGAGTCTTCCTTAGGCCTGGTTTTGCTCTTGTTGCTAATTGTGTCTTGCTTGGTGAGTGAGTATCATCCTTGAAGGTCTGAGTTAGGTCAAATTGGTGAGTGATGAAGTCTGGAATGTCATCCTGATCTTCAAATACCCTGAAATTTGGCTAAGTCTGGAATGTCTTCCTGATCTTGAAATTTGACTAAGTCTGGAAAACTGAAGAATCTTCAAAAAACTAGATTTTGCATTATAACTCCTAGAGGTCCGAAAGCACTCTCAAACATCCTAACAGTATATATGGAATATAACTTAAAGTATAAAAATCTTTCTTCTTTCTTATACTTAAATGTTATATTCCATACATGAATCCTGACGGAGAGACCAAAATGTCAAATTTCACTCCTGACCCTTCCAAAGGGTCCAAAGCGAAATTCTCCATAAGACATTCTAGTTTGACCCAAACTTAGAACTAACTCATTCCCAAGCATTATTGAGAGCAAAACTATTAGAATAATATCTTTCTCTTTGTGTTATTAAAGGTCATTTAAGTTGTTTCTAATTTCACCTCTAGTTAACGATTGTTTCTTTTAGAAACATCGTCTTTGTAACTCTATTTAAAGGAGCTTTGTCTCCTTGATTAATTGAACAACATTGATTCTTTGAAATCCATTGCGTGTCTCGCACTGTTTTATGGTATCAGAGCCTTGGTTAATTTCGAAATAATTTTTCAATTAAAAATTCGTCATTCGTCATGAATTTTTAACAGTTTTTTTGAAAAATTTATTTGTTTATTCGAAATTGCTACTTTGGCTGCAGCTACTAGGGTTTTCTGGGTATTTTCTGCCCTCTATCGCGACCTGTCTCTCCTGCATTTCGTGCAACCACGCGATGCATTTTTTTCCCCCTTGCAGATTTATTTATTTTGCCATTTTTGGACGGAAATTTGCATTTTCGGCTAGGGTTTTGACCCTCCAGATTCAGTCGAAATTTTTTTCTGAGCATCGATTTGTGGTGGGTTTTTTCGAGATCTCAATTGGGTCGTTGACAGAATTTTCTGGGTGCCTCGATTTTCAAGCCAGCGGATCACGATTCCGACAGCAGATTCTTTTTGGGTTTTTTGCAAGGATTTCTAGGTTGTATTCGGATTTTTCTGGGTCAACCAGAATTTTTTCTTGAAATTCGTGCCCGTCGTACTTCATTTTTTGAAGTCTATACCTGCATCTGCCTCTGTTTCTGCATTGGGATTCGAATTTTTTGAATTCTGTGCCAGCACCTCTTCTCAATTTTTTTTGTTTTCCGTGCATTGGGAAACATGCAAGATGGCGTCATTGACCAACTTGATGTTGGAAGGCAATCAGGTTTTGTGCACTTAGCATCTTCTCAGTACCTTGTTTTTCATGCCTCGAAAAGCGTGAAGATGGCTTATGGGCATCGATGTTTGTTTCGGTTTTTAATATTTTTTTACTTGAAAAAAATTCTGATGGGTTTTAATATTTTTTTTTCCCTTGAAAAAATCTGTGGGTTTTAATAATTTTGTCCTAAAAAATTATCTGTGGGTTTTTAAATATTTTTTGTTCCTGTAAAGAAAAATAAAAAATCATGAGGGTTTATGATTTTTTCCACAAAACTTGTACTTTGTTGCAGTCTGTTTTTCGTCACACCTGGAGTTGTTGTGCGAACATCTGCACTAGTCTCTTATTTGCAGTCTATTTTCGAGCATCTTGCTCATCTGCAATAGTTTGGAGGGTTTGCCGATTTTTTCCTCAAAATCGTGACAGTTGTTCTTGGTGTGTCTCTGGTTACAGGGAGGGACAGTTCTCCAACATCAGGTTGGACGGTTGGTGTTGTTTTGGGTATCTCCAGAAGTTCTGCAGTTTCTGGGAGGGTTGGTGGCAGACTCATCTCAAGTGGTAGAGTTAGTGGCAGGCTCTTGTCTTTTGTTGCAGCGTGTTCTAAGAAGAAGGGGGCAACCTTCTCTGTTATTTCTCTTGGTAGTTAGAACGATGACCATTAAGGGAGGCTATTAGAATAATATCTTTCTCTTTGTGTTATTAATGGTCATTTAAGTTGTTTCTTATAGAAACATCATCTTTGTAACTCTATTTAAAGGAGCTTTGTCTCCTTGATTAATTGAATAACATCGATTCTTTGAAATCCATTGCATGTCTCGCACTGTTTTAAAAAGACTTGTTTGGATGAAGAAATGTGAGAAATGAAATCAAGATTTTAGCCTAAATGTGAATTTCGCTCCTGACCCTTCCAAAGGGTCCAGAGCGAAATTCTCCCTAGACACCTTTTTTCTCCTTGTTTGCACTGGAAACCTTGATTCCTTGGGCATGGTAAGGGCATATCCTTGCCTTAGGAAGTGATTTGAGATGTTTGAAAGTGTGGATTTTGTCTAAAGCATGAATTTCGCTCCTGACCCTTCTAAAGGGTCCAGAGCGAAATTCACCTTTTCCTCTATTTTGCTCTTTCATATTGCCAAGTTTTGGATTTTTGAGGCATAGTTGAGGAGACTTGGATGCATGTTTGCCTTGGAGAGGAGGTTTAAGACTACAAAGTGATGGAAATTAGCCTAGAGGAGGAATTTCGCTCCTGACCCTTCTAAAGGGTCCAGAGCGAAATTCACCTTTTCCTCTATTTTGCTCTTTCATTTTGCCAAGTTTTGGATTTTTGAGGCATAGTTGAGGAGACTTGGATGCATGTTTGCCTTGGAGAGGAGGTTTAAGACTACAAAGTGATGGAAATTAGCCTAGAGGAGGAATTTCGCTCCTGACCCTTCCAAAGGGTCCAGAGCGAAATCTTCCATTTGACCTTCTATCTTGACTAAAATGATGAATAGAGTTTGAAAGGACCTTGAAATTGATCAAGTTTGAGAGAGAATTGGATAAATCAAGATTTTCGCTCTTGACCCTTCCAAAGGATCTAGAGCGAAAATCCTTAAACACCTCAATTTCTTCTTTGTCCAAACCAATTTCCTAGTTTTTAAGGCATGTTTGGAGGTATTTTGAAATGTTCTAGCCTTAGGGGGTGATTAGAGTTGGGAGAGATGAAGGATTTTAGCCTAAAAGGTGAATTTCGCTACTGACCCTTCCAAAGGGTCCAAAGCGAAATTCTTGAAAACACTCATTTTCCCCTTTGACAAGATCAAGACCTTGGTGGAGATGCAAGAAGAATGGTCTATGTTTGCCTCCCAAAGAGGATTGGAGTTGGAAGAATCAAGAATCAAGCTCAAAACATGATTTTCGCTCCTGACCCTTCCAAAGGGTCCAGAGCGAAAATCCTCATAACCCTCATTTCCTTCCTAATTTTGGCTAAGTGTTGGTCTCTAAGGCATGTTGGAAGGTGGATTGGTATGTCCTTGCCTTGAGAGGGAGTTGGACGCTTTGAAAGATGAAGCTTTTGCCAAAAGTATGAATTTCACTCCTGACCCTTCCAAAGGGTCCAAAGCGAAATTCATTATAAACCTCATTTGCTCCCTTGTTTGGGCTTCAAACCTTGTTCCTTGGGTGGAGAATGATGTATTTTTGCCTTACAAGAAGATTGGAGTTTAAAAGATGAAATATCAAGCCTAGAATGAGATTTTCGCTCCTGACCCTTCCAAAGGGTCCAGAGCGAAATTCTCAAAACCTCTCTTTTCCCTCAATTTTATGCCAAGTCTAGGGTGGTTCAAGGTGAATTCGGATTGGGAGTGTCCTTAGGTGTGACTTTGACTTGCCACTGATTATGAAATTTGAAGGAATTGAGCCAAATCATGAATTTCACTCTTGACCCTTCCAAAGGGTCCAGAGCGAAATTCCTAAAATCACCTATTTTCCTTGCAAATCAAGTCAAACTTTGGGTTTTTATAGCTTGGATGAGTGTGAGGATTGGTGTTCTTGCCCTTTTGAAGTTGATTGAGGTTGAAAGATGGAGGAATAAGCCTAAAACAAGATTTTCGCTCCAGACCCTTTCAAAGGGTCTAGAGCGAAAAACCCTAAAACCATCCTTTTCTCCAAAATTTGTGTGAAGTCAAGCCTAGGCCAAGGTGAGAAAAACTCTTAGGATTGCCCTTGAATGATTTTTGACAACCAAAAATGTGAATTTTAGGCTAGGACAAGGATTTCGCTCCTGACCCTTCCAAAGGGTCCAGGGCGAAATCCTAGATAGGTCCTGTCCCTGGCCTTGATTTTGAGCGAATTTTCCCTTTCAGGCCTTCTGGGGATCAAGCAAATGTTGTCAAAATTGAGAGATGGATCCAAAAGAGAGAATCAATGGGAGACAAAGTGCGAAGAGTGGAATCAAGTGAGGGAAGACAAGCTAGGAGTGAATTTCTCTCCTGACCCTTCCAAAGGGCCCAGAGCGAAATTCTTCAAATCAACTGTTTTTTCCCTTGTATGAGGCCAGGACTTTGATTCCTAGGGCGTGGTTGAGGATGGAATGGTGTTACTTTGCCTTGCAAGATGAAGTGAAGTGAAGGAGATGAAGAATCAAGCCTAAGACTTGAATTTCGCTCCTGACCCTTCCAAAGGGTCTAGGGCGAAATTCACAAAATGTCCTTTTTCCTTCAAGTTTGAGCTAAGCCAGGATAGTGGTCGAGGAGGATTGGACTTGGAGATTGCCACAATCATGCATTTGAGTAAGTTTTGGGTCCAAGAGGTAAGGATTTTGAGCTAAGACTTGAATTTCGCTCCTAACCCTTCCAAAGGGTCCAGGGCGAAATCTTTTGAAACTCCTATTTTTCACCTTGTTTGGGTCAGGCGAAGAGCTAGTTGTGATATAATGTTGAAAAGAGGTCTAAATTGGGAAAAATAGCAAATTTCGCTCCTGACCCTTCCAAAGGGTCCAGGGCGAAACTCTTATAGGGCTTGTCCTTTGGAAGGATTTTGAGCGGACTTTATTTTGAAGACTTCTTGTTGATGATTTAAGGTGGAAAATGCTTTTGTTGAAATGAACATATCATGTGTACTTAATCACCTTTTGGTTTATTTTGCAGATGTAGAAAACCAAGCCAGGGCAAGGATGACCTCTTCCAGTCCAGCATCATCAAGGACGACCACTTCCAGTCCAGCATCATCAAGGACGTTCCACAGGCAAAAGGGAAGACTCAAGGTGTTCAAGGAATTGCCAGCTACCTCCAGAACCTTCACTTTGCCACACTAAGGAACCACAAGATGACAATGAAAGGCGTTGCCAGCATTTCAAGGAAAGGTACACCACCCATCCATCATGTCAAAGACAGAGGAGAATCAAATAAGGTCAGTGCAAGGGTCCGTTGAAGAAGCAGATAGTCTCAGAAGAGTTAATCAAAGTTAGCTTCTCAGCATCATCAAATTCAACATCAACCAAGTTACAAGTGTCAGACAAGGTGGCATCCCAGTCATCATTCCTCCAGTTGGATTGGTCCACCTCAGCGTGTCCAGATTCAATGTACTTGACTCATCGGGGATGGCACAAACTTCAAGGCACCTACCCCTGCTTCCTATTGGTCCTCACTCTTGGAATGTAATTTTCTAATTGGCTAAGGAAGTTTGTTGTAACAAACCCTAATTAGGGTTTCTATCTTGCAATCCTAGCCATTGATTCTAAATCAATTAGAGCCGTCTATTTGTAAAGGGTTCTCTATATAAAGGCCTGGCTTCTCATTTGTAAAGGTTAATAGCGAGCTAATAGCTAATAGTTGGTTAATAGAGAATAGATAGTAGTGAATAGTCGGAGAGTAAGAAATAATTAGAGTAGAATAGAAAGAGAAGGCAAAGATTGTTGCCAAGATGTTGTTGTAAAGGACTTGTAAACTTCATTGAAGAAATGGTAAATTCTATGGGTCGATTCAACAATTTGCATGGTCTCTATACTTCTCAAATTTGATTTCATGTTATTAGATGAGTGGAAGAAATGTGTATGATCGATGGTGAAATTTGTATATCCATACTACTAGCAATTTGTTGATTGCAGAATTGCCTTGTGTAGTCAACTGAAATCATTCAGCTTAAGCTTAACTTCAATTGTCGCTTCTTCATTGATATGCATCAGCCTGATGGTGTCCATGCCTGTAGCGGTGATATGAACATCATAAAGCTTCCCTCAGAAGATCGCACTAACCTTGTGGAGATGGTCCTGAGATGTCAAAGCAAGACTTACTTAGAATTTCATCAAAGGTTATTCATTGCTCTTACATTCTTAGTATTAGAAATAGATCCCGTTTCAACCCTTCTCCTTTTTCCTTTTTTCAAAATCTAGGACCAATAAAATCCCACGTTCCAACAATATCCAAAGCAAATCAGACACTCAGGTCATCGAATGTAAGTCCCCTTGTGATTCCAGCAAAATCACATCATACCGCAAAGAGCTTATCCACACGTAGAGAACCTACATACAAGAACCTTGGAGTTGCCTCGATTGATCTTTCGGCGAGATCTTTAGTAGTTGGGAACTTTGTTCAAGAGAGGATAGGATACCTTTAGGTATTTTATTCTGTGTTTGGTCATGTACAAAAGACACATCAACACAATGGAAGAAAAAAATGATTATAAGCCAATTTGGCCAATTTTTCCACCACCCACTTCCCCCACTTGATTGACTGATAAATCTGGCACCATATTTCTCATCCTAATATGTTGGTATGAGATCTTGAAATTCTTTGTTTCCATATCAATTTTCTAAATGACATTATTATTTTTCCAGTCATTTTACTTCCCCTTTGACTGCCGTCCACTTCCACTCAAATTTTTTTCCATCTTTTTTCCTTAGCCACTATTATTCATTCTAAGAAAATCATTACCCCTTCCAAATTATTTCTATCCAAACAAAGTGGACTAGAAATATTAAACAGTGGTTTTCCATCATCATCTCTAAATATTCCTCTTCTTTCTACTAATCCTAGAATCTACATTAAAAGTGAGCTTAACCCGATCTTGAGGAGGTTTCTTCCAAAATGCTTAGGCTTTTTCAGTCAATTCCCAGCAAACTCATTATCTGGTACAAATTGACTCCATTTTATTAAAGAAAATGTAAACAAATAATCTAGAAAAAAATGGTTTCATTCAAAGAGCTCACTGAGACTTTTCTTCCCCACTTGATTTCAGCTACCATGCAACTACACCTTAAGAGAATTGTTTTAATTAAATAGAGACCATTTATGCTCATCCTTGAAATTTATGAGTAACCATCTTGAAATTTATGAGTGACTATCATGGTTGTCAATTGTCAGTTACCATTGCTATTTGGTACATACATTTTGATAAATTTATCCACGCTGCACAATAGATGCTTCAATGAAGTTCTAGTGAGATCTTTTTAGGTTATTCAAAAAAACAAACCAAAAATAGAATGTGCATAAAAAAGAAGTGGGGCCCCACTAGTCATTTGTAGTTTAAATCCAAAATATATCGTTTTCCTATGTTGATGATAGATAGCAAATTAAAAGGTATTATGAGTAAATTCTCAACTAATATTAAAAGGAAAATGATTATGAAGGATTTAAAAATCTGAACATATTGAAGAAAAATATGTGTTGAATAAATACCTGAAAAAACAAGAGTAAGCTTGCTGCTGGCATTGTTCCACCAGTGAAAAAATATCTTGCCATCCAATCATCCTCGTTGATGTCCTGCCATTTATGTGTGAAAAGGTGTTTCAACATTTTTTTATACAGTTACCATCTTAACAAAATAATTCATAGAAATCTTAATAAACCCATTCACTGGTGCCTACAAAATAAAAGAACTCTATTTTCATGTGTCTTTGTTCTTTTTAATTTCTTCTAGACTAGTACTATACGAAATATCATGTAGGGGATGCATTTGATGAGCTTGACAAAGAGGAGACAAGAATGTATTGTTTGTAAAATCCCAATCTCATACTTGCCCCCAAAATCTTTTTTTTTGTTTATACACTTCTTTTCAATTTTAAGTATCAAATATAATAGAAAAAGTTTGCTTGTTTCTGTGATTGAAAAAATCTTTGTTTGTAGAGTTGTGTGTTTCAATGTGTAATGATTTTATACCACAATAACAGTTCAAATCAAATATAAATTTGAACTACCAGAATATCCTCTGCTAATAAAATATTTATTGAACAGAAATTTGCTGTTAATTAACGAGTTTACAGCTATGTTCCATGGAGTTTCAGGGATGGGAAAGCAGGGGATGCTGGGACGTGTTTCTGGTACGGGGGTTTGGACCATTTTTGGGGGGATGACAGGGGATGGCTGTTAAAAAAATAGGGGGATTTCTAAAAATATAGAGAAATTACAAACATCCATATCATAACAATGGTAAAGCATTCATTACAGACATTAATACATAGCATTAGACTTGAATTGAGATTTCACATGAGAATTGACAAACATTTTACCAAAATTCAAATGCTTTCATTCATCATTGTCAACAAACATGTGTCATAAACATCCATAATAGACATAAATATTAAACATCAATACCTATGAAATGACATAAACTGTAAACAAAAAACATGGAAGTCCATAATCAGCTGTCCCTAATAATGTCAAGATAGAACTAAGAAAATATATCAAACTTGTCATCCCTAGCATGCCTTTCCCTCTAAAGTCTATTTTTCCTATGTTACCCCAAGTTTCCGGGACAGGGAAACGGGTTTCCAGGATGTTTTTTTTCCCGGAGCAAGGGACGGCTATATATATATATATATATATATATATATATGGAAATCTGAAATTTATATAACATTATAACACAATAAACATTCATCATAGCAACATAATAACATTTATAAATCAGAACCTAGATTCTAAATCTAAAATCATTGAATCAATGGAATGGATTTTCCTTATATTTGGTGGATAATAGAAATACTATTAATGTCAACCAAATAAAAGTTTAAACAATGGAATGGATTTTGCTTGAATTGAACAAATCTTAGAATGGATTTTCCTTATATCTGGTGGATAATAGAAATACTATTAATGTCAACCAAATTAAAGTTTAAACTCTTTCCCTCGAGATTGTTGTTTTTGTCTAGTTGTGGAGTTTGTACGAAGTGTTGAATGTAGGAGAGATTAGTGGTTCATACGTGATGAATTGATTAGTTTGGGACAGAAAGTTGACCATCTGGATTGAAGCATAGTTAAGAGAGGTATATAGGTATTCTGTAAAATCCTTCACTGAATTTTTTTACCAAAATTTGTTAAGTTTAGCCAAATTCTGTGATCAATATAGTTTCAATCAAAATTCAGAGTTCTAACTCCAACAATCTAATTCTAATGATTATTGTTTCAGGTATTCCTTATGCTGATCAAGAGGATAGAAGAGATGAAGATATAATCTGAAATTAAATTCAAACTGCTGCAGTGTGAAGGGAAGGATGCACAACACTTATCGATTGCTGTTTTGTTTTTCCTCCTCACCGTATGAATGTTATATATGTGAATAAGAGGGTATGTAGTGAAGAGATATGTCTTCCTAGGATGCACAACACTTATCGATTGCTGTATTGTTTTTCCTCCTCACCGTATGAATGTTATATATGTGAATAAGAGGGTACGTAGTGAAGAGATATGTCTTCCCACGTGGGAAGACACATCTCTTCCCTACGTACCACTCATGATAACACAGCACTTAACAAACACTAAGATCAGATCGCTTGCTTGACTGATCGCAAGGAATGCGATTTACCATGAATCGCTAATCACAGCCTTTGTTAACTCGATGTGGGAAGACACATCTCTTCCCTACGTACCGCTCATGATAACATAGCACTTAACAAACACTAAGATCAGATCGCTTGCTTGTAATGTCCCCACTTTGAGATAAAATTCAATAATAAAATTAAAATATTTAAAATTAAATTAAAATATAAAGTAAAATAATTAAATATAATTAAATATGATTAATTAAAAATTAATTAAGTTAATGAAAAGTCAAAAGAAATGAAAGGAAAGGTTGTGACTCCCTCAACAATGAGATATAAAAGGGAGAAGAGAACCTCATTTGAGAGGGGGGATAATTTGGAAATGAGAAGTGCAGATCTGATTTAAATAATAAGTGCAGATCTGATTATGAGAGGTTGTGTCCCTTTCAAAGGGCAGAAATAATGAAGAGTTGCACTCTATCAAAGAGAATGGTGAAAGGGTGTGTCTCTTGCCAAAGGGCATACATGATGAAGAGGTGTGACCTCTCCCTCACATTGAGAGATATAAAGGAAAGGAATCAAAAACATCTAGTAGGATCACCATGGATCAAATCAGATCAGAACTGTTATTAAGTTACAAGCAGTAACATCCTTGTTCTTGGTGGTATGCATGGGGATGTGTTTAATAAGTATGCTTAATATATGAAGCCCGATAATGTTCTTATGCAGAATGAATAGTAATATTAATATGGACTGCAATATGTATGACAGTCATACTTAATTTCATATATATATATTCATAATACATAAGAAATTAGTATACGTATAGTCTAAAACATGTTATTACTATCAGTATTTAAGAAGTGGGGAAGGAGATGTTCCTAATAGGGGACATTACAATTGGTTTGATACTTACATTAAGAACTAGGGATGTTTGATGGACGAATAATTTATTTATGAATATTTAATTGATTGATTTGCGAAATATCATTGATTTGATGCATGTTAAGGTGGAGTTGTCTCCTAATATATTCAGTCTGAGTCATAAGTATCTTGAAATTGATTAATTATGGCTAAAGCATCCCTAAACCCATAAGGGGACATTACAAATGGTATCAGAGCTATGATCTTGCCATCCTATAGGGTAAGATTGAATCAATGAATTATTCTAGTCAATAAAAAGAGGCAAATACCATGACCGATAAGCAACGAGGGTTCCATCTCGTAAGATGAGTTTAAAATATATTATTATCAGCCAAATAGATATTGAATGGGTATGACTTCAGAGTAATTCAAATTAGAATAGTGGATAACTAGGCATATCCATGTGGCATTTAAAATACTTAATATATATATATATATATATATATATATATATATATATAATAATAATAAGTTGGCATTTAAATTGAGAATAAATTAATCATAAATTCCATATGGACCATTAGTGAGGAAATGGGGTAGAGCAATGAGGTCAGCAGATGTTAGGCCTCTGTCAGGTACATCACCCGCTATGGCGATTGTAGGTCTGCCATTAGTGAGGCCAAGGGGGAGTAAACCACTCTTGGGCTTGATAAGCGCTACGGGCATCTCATTGCGTCTAAATCCTTTTGATCTCACTGAGGAAGTGAATACAAAGAAGGCTAATGCATACACAAATATTTATTGAAATTACAAGTCAGTATTAAATTGCATTATTAATGTGATTTTAAGATCACAAGGATTAGTCCCATAAAGAAACCATGGATTAATTATTAAGTAATGATGAATGGATAAATTGCATACCCAAACCCAGTAAGATACAAGGGAATAGGGCCATGGGATAGCACGAACTAGGCCTCTGTCAGGTAGGCAACCCACTGTGGATGACCGAACATCTGCCACAAGTTGGGCCACGGGGGAGTGTACCGCTCTTGGGCCTGATAAGCGCTACGGGCATCCTATTGCACCTACTTCTCCTTGGTCTCACTAGGGAATGAGTATGGAATTATCTCATTGATAACAGTATAATCTTAAACAAATTGACTAATAATAGATGTATACTTCACATTCACCACTAGTGTGGGAGAGAGATAGAGCAATGAGGTCAGCAGAAACTAGGCCTCTGTCAGGTAGGCAACCCGATGTGGATGATTGAAAGTCTGCCATCAGTTGGGCCAAGGGGGAGTGTACCGCTCTTGGGCCTGATAAGCGCTACGGGCGTCTCGTTGTGTCTAAATCTTTTCTCTTTCATTAATGGCGAATAGGGGGTTAAGCATAGTCCATTTAATTAATACTTGAGGCAATTATCCAAACATTGTGCTATCTATCCTCTTTGTCGATATGGCTAATCAGACTCATTATATTTACTCCATTTGAAATTCTTAAATACACTACCTGAGATCACAAACTAGATTGAGTGTTTATGTTTTTGCATCAAGCTGGTGTTGATTTGTGTTTCTATTCATAACAAGAAAGAAATTTCACAATGTGTGTATTCACATGTATACTCCGTGTTTGCATATATGTATGCTTCGTGTTTTCCATGTGTATGCTCTGTGCCTTCCACGTGTATGCTTCGTGTTTCCCATGTATATGCTTTGTGTTGTTTGACTCATGTTGGTAGATGACTTAGTTGAGGAAATTAAAATAAACATTTGCTTGAGGACAAGCAAATTCGGGAAGGGCGGACTGTAATGTCCCCACTTTGAAATAAAATTCAATAATAAATGATAATAATAAAATTAAAATATTTAAAATTAAAATATTTAAAATTAAATTAAAATATAAAGTAAAATAATTAAATATAATTAAATATGATTAATTAAAAATTAATTAAGTTAATGAAAAGTCAAAAGAAATGAAAGGAAAGGTTGTGACTCCCTCAACAATGAGATATAAAAGGGAGAAGAGAACCTCATTTGAGAGGGGGGATAATTTGGAAATGAGAAGTGCAGATCTGATTTAAATAATAAGTGCAGATCTGATTATGAGAGGTTGTGTCCCTTTCAAAGGGCAGAAATAATGAAGGGTTGCACTCTATCAAAGAGAATGGTGAAAGGGTGTGTCTCTTGCCAAAGGGCATACATGATGAAGAGGTGTGACCTTTCCCTCACATTGAGAGATATAAAGGAAAGGAATCAAAAACATCTAGTAGGATCACCATGGATCAAATCAGATCAGAACTGTTATTAAGTTACAGGCAGTAACATCCTTGTTCTTGGTGGTATGCATGGGGATGTGTTTAATAAGTATGCTTAATATATGAAGCCCGATAATGTTCTTATGCAGAATGAATAGTAATATTAATATGGACTGCAATATGTATGACAGTCATACTTAATTTCATATATATATTCATAATACATAAGAAATTAGTATACGTATAGTCTAAAACATGTTATTACTATCAGTATTTAAGAAGTGGGGAAGGAGATATTCCTAATAGGGGACATTACAATTGGTTTGATACTTACATTAAGAACTAGGGATGTTTGATGGACGAATAATTTATTTATGAATATTTAATTGATTGATTTGCGAAATATCATTGATTTGATGCATGTTAAGGTGGAGTTGTCTCCTAATATATTCAGTCTGAGTCATAAGTATCTTGAAATTGATTAATTATGGCTAAAGCATCCCTAAACCCATAAGGGGACATTACATTGCTTGACCGATCGCAAGGAATGCGATTTACCATGAATCACTAATCACAGCCTTTGTTAACTCGTTAACATGAAATGGTGCGATCGGTGGCAAATACCATAACTCATTTGATTTATCTATCATTTAATGTTAACGTATATAATAATAGTTTATCTATTATTATATATGTTAACATTCAGATTTCATGTAATCAATTATCATGCATCGGAATTATGAAATTGTACGACCGACGCTACAAGAATTAACAAAATTTATATCTTCCCACTGGATAGTTTGTCAAATGGCTTGAAAGTAGATAAGAATGCAGTGTTTTCTGATTAGTAAGTTTGTTTGATGATGGGGTTTTCCAATTTTCTCACATATCATTTGTCATTATGCCAGGAATTCATACATGAGACATTAACATATGCATAGCTAGACAATAATTATATATTACAATCAATCCTTTTCTGTTATGACAGAGATACATATATTTATTACATAACAGAGATACAGTGAATCAATTTCTGATCTTACAAGCAGATACACATTCAGCCCTGTCTGTGTTAGAGCAACAGCCAGACGTCTGTTAGTATAATGGTAATTTGTCTCCCAATCACCCAAGAAATCCTCACGCCATTATTTCTCAGACCCACAATTTCAGTGGTCAATACATATCTCTGTGATTTGCAGCCTCATTACCATTTCTCTGAGTCAACTTGCTTCCTCCTTGTGCACGTGGCCAAAAAAGGTATAAAAAATAGATTTTATAAAAAAAATTGTTTTTAATGCCTCCTACCACCGGAAACAGCTATCCATCCCGAGGATGGGCCATCCCCATCCATCTAGGGGACGGTCAATGGTCTCCGACCAAATCGTTGACCGTTTCTGATTTTTTGAGACAGGTTTTGAAAATTTTGCTTGATCGGGGACAGCTTGGAAACGTTTATGGCCATCCCCCCATCCCCGAAACCGTTTCCGTTTCCGAAACGTGTGCC
The DNA here is from genome assembly GCF_030272615.1 of Cryptomeria japonica. Classification (NCBI taxonomy): domain Eukaryota; kingdom Viridiplantae; phylum Streptophyta; class Pinopsida; order Cupressales; family Cupressaceae; genus Cryptomeria; species Cryptomeria japonica. The sequence goes on from NC_081413.1 coordinate 259,568,397, forward strand.
TTTAGGGTGGAAACGTGTTTCCGGGTAACACTGTATTTTTCCCCCCTAAGCCTCTTTTCTTTGAATTTTTGGATTACGGGTTTAATCATCCATGCATCTTTTTCTTAGCTGGCAACTTTATTCCCAAAAAAGCCATTTTTCAAATTTTGGAGTTTTAGAGTTTTTCATTGTAGCATCCATGTTGTGTAACTTTGGGGTATTTTTCCCCTCTTTCCCCTTTGACATGCAAAGTTTTGAAACTTCGTCATTTGAACAAAAAGCCCTCTCTACCTCCCTATATGACTCAAGATGCCTGTTATCACAAAAGCTCACACCATTGTTGAGCTATCAACTCAGCAACCTTGTGAAACATGGAAACAACCCCAAAGTGAGAGACCTTGCGCAAGGCGTTGAATCTCCGGAGAAGGCCGGCTTCCTTCTCAATCCAGGTACAGGTGTTGAACCAACTCAACACTTCAAAACTTCAAAACTTACTCCTAAGCCTATCCTAACAACTTGCAGAGGTAAAGGGAAGAGAGAAATGCTTAAAACAAATGGAGGTGATGCACCAAGAAGAGATTATTTCTCTCCCTACCCGAAATACACAAAAAATCAACTAAAACACCCAAGAGATGCACAAACTTCAGTTGTATGAATGACCCCAATGCATGTATGGAGGTTAGAATTCGTTGAAAGTCGAGGGGAGAAGGTTTCCCACAAGTCACACTCAGAAATAAATTTAACACAACATATATGAGAGAAGAACCACAAAACATACACCTATGATGAAGGTAAGAAACATACACAATATACATAAGTTGAAAGAAGGCAAGAATGGTGATTTCAATTAATTATAAGGCCAATGGCCAACTTACAGTTGCAAAATACAGAATAATACAAGAGAATTGGGAAAGCATAGGATAACTCAAGCTAGCAAGAAGAGAACCCTTTACAATGAGGCTTAACAACCTTTATATAGAAAATTGGTTACGAGAGTGATCATGACCCTTGTATGTCAGTCTGGGAGTGCAGGGAAGTGCATGCACTTGACTTCTGTACATGCAAGCAACCTAGCCATACCCACAAAAGGCAACCCTGAGAAGGGTGGATTGACTAACCTTCCAAAGTCAGAGTATGCAGACATGACATAAGTCACCACAACAAGCATGGCCCCGTACCTCTCTTGATGGAAATCCTGCCAAAAACAGTAAATGCACCCTTGTGGCTCCACAAAAGAAGGTGCATAAGTCACCAAAGCTGTCGGAGCATTTAAAGCTTTGAGTGTTGATCACGCCATCCGGAAGTGTTGCCACCCTGGAAAGAAGTCTGGGGACTTCGGAAACTCGGGTTCCTGAAGTGGGGAAGACAAGGAAAGAACTTTGGAACCTCAGGGTTCTAGGAAGGAGAAAGGAGAGAAACAGGGAACTTTGGAACCTCGGGGTTCCGAAGTTCCGAGGAACTGAAAAAAGGGCTAAGGAAGGAACTTCGAAACCTCGAGGTTTCAGAGTTCCAGGAAGGAAGAAGGGAAGCAAAGGAAGAGAACATCCAAACCTCGAGGTTCCAGAGAAAGGAAGGAAGAAAGGCTAGGAAGGAACTTCGGAACCTTGGGGTTCCGAGGTTCTGCCGGGAAAGAGAAGAAGAAGAGAAAGGAACTTCGGAACCTCGGGGTTCCGGAGTTCCGGGGAACAAAAGAGGAGGGGAAAGAAAAGGGGGGAACTTTGGAAACTCGGGTTTCCGAAGTTCCGGGAAAAGAAAGGAGAGGCAGCAAAGGGAAGGAACATCGGAACCTCGAGGTTCCGGAGTTCCAGAGAAAAAAGAAAACGAAGAGTCGGGGTTCCGAAGTTTCGGAGAAGGAAAAGCAAGAGAAGGCAAAGAGAAGGAACTTTGGAACCTCGAGGTTCCGGAGTTCTAGGGAAGGAGAACAGGAGAAGGCAAAGGGAAAGAACCTCGGAACCTCAGGGTTCCGGAGTTCCTGGGAAGAAAAACAAGAGAAGGAAAAGGGAAAGAACCTTGGAACCTCGGGGTTCCGGAGTTCCAGGGAAGGAGAACAGGAGAAGGCAAAGGGAAAGAACCTCGGAACCTCAGGGTTCCGAAGTTCCTGGGAAGAAAAACAAGAGAAGGAAAAGGGAAAGAACCTTGGAACCTCGGGGTTCCGGGGAAGGAAGAAAAGGCCAAGGGAAGAACTTCCTCCGGACAAGGCAACACTTCACACTTCATGACTCTTCTCCTTTCTCCTTGATCAACTAGGGCAGCGCTGGTCCATGGATCTTATCTCTAATCGGTTCTTACTGATGGACCAAGGGTGTCATAAAATGACAACATTTTTGGCGATTTCTGCGGGATGCGAAGCCTTGTGCATCCATTGGGCACTGAGTCATTGAAAGACCCAAAACATGTGTGTGCCATCACTTGGAGGAAAACTAGAAACTAGAACGTGCACCCTCTTAAGGAGAATGCGGTAGGTGCACAAGCACTTATGAAAGCAAAACAACTTCTAGTCTAATATTTAAATATTCATCAACACCCTCTTCAGAAGCAGGGCTTGAGATGAATCCCATTCACTGGGATTGGAAGAACTTTGCCATCAAGCCTGGAGAGATGAAATGTGTTGGCCTCCTTGCAACTAGTGACGACATATGGACCACTCCAGATAGCATCAAATTTGGAGTGTCGCCCAGCTTTGGCTATGTCTGCATCCCACTTGAGAACTGGATCTCCCTCTTTGAGGACCCTATTAGTAGCCTTTTTGTCAAAAACCTTCTTGACCTACTCTTGATGAGTCTCAAGTGTATGCATAGCTTGACTTCTAACCTCATCCAGCTCCATCAACTCAGCTAGCCTTACTGTCATGGCATCATTCTCTGTTAATTCTAGCTGATGTGCTAATTCAAGAGAGGGTAACTCCAGGGAAGTTGGGAGTCTTGCTTCCTTCCCATATACTAGCATGAAAGGGGAGTTACCAATCGCCCTCTTGGGTGTGATCCTGTCAGCCCATAACTTAGTATGCCATGCCCTTTGATTGTCTTCAATTGTCCTTTTAATTATCCTGATGAGGTTCTTGTTGGAAGATTCAGCTAAGTCGTTACCCCTAAGGGTAATAGTTGGATGATGTCTTCTAGTATACACCATGCTTAACTACCCAAGAATTGATTTGGGTTCCAACAAATGCCCTGGCATTGTCTGATATGATGGTGGAGGGGACACCGAATCTTGTCACAATTCCATCAAGGAATTCCAACACTGAGGCCTCAGTGGCATCACTCAATGCAACTGCCTCTGTCCACCTAGTGAAATAATCTATTGCAGCCAAGATCCACTTATGGCCAGCACTAGAAGGTGGGTTTATCATGCCAATGAAGTCTAAATCCCATTGGGCGAACAGTTGATCTGCTTGGATGGGATGAAGAGGTAGGGCAGCTAGTCTTTGCTTCCCAGAGAAGAGAGCACATTTCTTGCAATTCTTCACCCATCTATGTGAGTCACTGAATAAGGATGGCCAGTAACAACCAGCCCTCATTACTTTGATAGCCGTAGTCCTTGTAGAGAAGTGGCCCCCTGAAGAGCCATCATGAAATTCCTCTAACATTCTGCTGACTTGTTTTTGCTCGATACATCTTAGTAAGACTCCATTAGAGTCTTTTTGAAAAAGAGTGTCATTCACTAAAACATAGGGAATGGACTGCAACCTGAAATGCCTTCTTTTGGTCCTTTCCAGACCTTGGGGGTATCTACCTTCCATTAAGAAGGTGGTCATGTCACTTACCCAACTAAATTGAGTGTTGTTGCCAGTTGGTTGATCGTCTTGTAACACAAGGGCGACCTCTGAAGTAGTCTCAGAAGATGAGACAAGTTGTTCACATAGGCCCCTGCCTCTTACAAGCTTGGTAATCTTGATGTTGATGTCATACTCCATCACCTTGGTTATCCACCCAACCCTCTTCTCACTGATGTCCTTGTTTAGAAGGAAATCTTTGACACTTGCATGCAGAACTAAGAGCTGGATCCTGTTGTTGGACAACATGTGTCTAAACTTTTTTAATGCCCTTACAACAGTGCGGACTTGCTTCTCTACATAGCTATACTTGAGCTCATAGCCCTTTAACCCCTCACTAAAGAAAGCAATAGGTTGCTCCAAATTGTCATTGTTCAACTGATATGCTGGATTCTCCTCCAAAGGTATAGAGGATAAAATCCCTTTCATAATTAGGATTGACAGGGGTAGGGGCTTGAGCAATTGCTTGTTTGATCTCTTCAAAACCGACCCTCCCCTCCTTGGTCCAACTGAAAGCCAAGTTTTTCTTCAACATAGAAGTGAGGTTTTACCATGGTGGCAAGGTTGGGAATGAACCTCCTCACAAAGTTGATCCTACCAAGGAAACTTTGCAATCCTTTCTTGTGACTGGGGAGTGGAAGAGAAAAAATAACCTCCACTCGCTTTGGATCAATGGTCAAACCCTCCTTGGATACGATGTGTCCTAGCAATCTTCCTTGATCAGTAGCAAATACACACTTGCTAAGGTTCAAGGACACACCATACTCCCTGCATTTCATGAACACCTGCTCAAGATGACCAAGATTGTCAGCTGCATGCTTCGAATAAACAGTTATGTCATCAAGGTATACAAGCACAAACTTTGCTAATACACCCTTGAAAGCCATGTCCATTGCTCTTTGGAACGTGACACCTGCATTGGTTAGCCCAAAGGGCATTTTACAATAAGCATAGGTACCTTTTGATGTGTCTTTTGTACACGACCAAACACAGAATAAAATACCTAAAGGTATCTTATCCTCTCTTGAACAAAGTTTCCCCATTGCTGAAGATCTCACCGAAGGATCAGTTGGAGTAACTCCAAGGTTCTAATATGCAGGTTCTCTACGTGTGGATAAGCTCTTTGCGGTACGATGTGATTTTGATGGAATCACAAGGGGACTTACTTTCGATGACCTGAACGTCCGATTTGCTTTGGGTATTACTGGAATGTGGATTTTCACTGGCCCTTGATTTTGAAAAAAAGGAAAAAGGATAAGGGTTGAAACGGGATCTATTTCTAACACTAAGAATGTAAGAGCAATGGATGACCTTTGATGAAACTCTAACTAAGTCTTGCTTTGACATGCTAGGATCATCTCCACAAGGTTAGTGCGATCTTCTAAGGATGGCTTTATGATGTTCAGATCACCGCTACAAGCATAGATACCATCAGGTTGATGCATATCAATGAAGAAGCGATAATTGAAGTTAAGCTTAAGCTGAATGATTCTAGTTGACTACACAAGGCAAGTTTGCAATCAACAAACTGCTAGTAGTATGGATATACAAATTTCACCATCGATCATACACATTTCTTCCATTCACCTAATAACATGAAATCAAATTTGAGAAGTATAGAGACCATGCAAATTGTTGAATCGACACATAGAATTCACCATTTCTTCAATGAAGTTTACAAGTCTTTTGCAACAATATCTTGGCAACAATCTTTGCCTTCTCTTTCTACTCTACTCTAAACTGCTATCTTTATCTCTTTTTGCTAATTCCTAACTATTAACTAATCTCTAACTATTAACTATTAACCAACTATTAACCTTTACAAATGAGGAGCCAGGGCTTATATAGAGAAACCTTTTACAAATAGACGGCTTTGATTGATTTAGAATCAATGACTAGGATTACAAGATAGAAACCCTAATTAGGGTTTGTTACAACAAACTTCCTTAGCCAATTAGAAAATCACATTCCAAGGGTGAGGACCAATAGGAAGCAGGGGTAGGTGCCTCGAAGTTTGTGTCATCCCCGATGAGTTAGGTACATTGAATCTGGACACGCTGAGGTGGACCAATCCAACTGGAGGAATGATGATTGGGATGCCACCTTGTCTGACACTTGTAACTTGGTTGATGTTGAATTTGATGATGCTAAGAAGCTAACTTTGATTAACTCTTCTGAGACTATCTGCTTCTTCAAGGGACCCTTGCACTGACCTTATTTGATTCTCCTCTGTCTTTGACGTGATGGATGGGTGGTGTACCTTTCCTTGAAATGCTAGCAACGCCTTTCATTGTCATCTTGTGGTTCCTTAGTGAAGGTTCTGGAGGTAGTTGGTAATTCCTTGAACACCGTGAGTCTTCCCTTTTTCCTGTGGAACGTCCTTGACGATGATGGACTGGAATTGGTCGTCCTTGATGATGCTGGACTGGAAGTGGTCGTCCTTGATGATGATGGACTGGAAGAGGTCGTCCTTGCCTTGGCCTGGTTTTCTCCATCTGCAAAATAAACCAAAAGGTGATTAAGTACATATGACATGTTCATTTCAACAAAGCATTTTCCACCTTAAATCATCAACAAGAAGACTTTAAAATAAAGTTCGCTCAAAATCCTTCCCAGGGACAAACCCTATAAGAATTTCGCCCTGGACCCTTTGGAAGGGTCAAGAGCGAATTTTGCTATTTTGCCCAATTTAGACCACTTTTCAACATTATCTCACAACTAGCTCTTCGCCTGGCCCAAACAAGGTGAAAAATAGGAGTTTCAAAAGATTTCGCCCTGGACCCTCTGGAAGGGTCAGGAGCGAAAATCTAGTTTAGGCTCAAGTTCTACCACTACTCCACTCCGAAATGTCTTCCAAGGCAATAATACACTAGTCTTCTCTCCACCAATGCCTGGGAATCCATGCTTTGACCTTTATCATGAGCAAGTTAGGTGAAATTGAGAATTTCGCCCTAGACCCTTTGGAAGGGTCAAGAGCGAATTTCTTGATCATGGACAAAACACTCACTTCTTTCACTCACAACCCCTTCTAAGACATGCTTGTGGCAATCTTTAAGCCCAATCTACCTTGATCACTGTCTTGGCCTAGCACAAATTTGGAAAAAAAAAAGGACATTTGGTGAATTTTGCCCTGGACCCTTTGGAAGGGTCAGGAGCGAAATTCATGACTTGCTTGTTTTCCTTCACCAAGGTCTATCTTTTTCACTTTCTATACTTGAACTCTTATCCTTGGATCCTTCTCCCATGTTTGCAACATTTTGTTTAACTTCAAAATGACCAGAAAAGAGAATTTCGCTAGAAATCATGGCCAAGGACAGGACCTATAATGGATTTCGCCCTGGACCCTCTGGAAGGGTCAGGAGCGAATTTCTTCCTCTAGCCCAAAATCATCATTTTTGGAGACAACAATCTATTCAAGGGCAATCTCAAGGGCTTCTATCACCTTAGTCTAGGCCTGGCTTGGCACAAATGTGAAAGGAATAGGTGGTTTATAGGAATTTCGCTCTAGACCCTTTGGAAGGGTCAGGAGCGAAATTCATGATTTGAGCTTATTTTCTCATTCTCTCAACTCCAATCCACCTCCAAGACCAAGGATACATCGCCTCACTCCTATCTAGGCCATAAAAACCAAAAAAACTTAACTTGATTTGCAAGGAAAATAGGTGATCCTAGGAATTTCGCTCTTGGACCCTTTGGAAGGGTCAGGAGCGAAATTCTTGATTTGGCTCAATTCCTTCATGTTCATGGATCACTAGCAATCAAAGTTTTGCTCAAGGACTTCTCCAATCTTACCACATCCTGACCCACACTTGACTTAGCATAAAATTGAGAAAAAAGGGTGGTTTTGGGAAATTTCGCTCTGGACCCTTTGGAAGGGTCAGGAGCGAAATTCAAGATTAGGACACAATTCCATCTTCTTCTTCCCTTGCTATGCCATGATTCTCATATTTGGACTCCTTCCTCATGAAGACAACATTCGTTTGACCCCCAAGAAGGCCTAGAAGGAGAAATTCGTTCAAGACCATGGCTAAGGACAGGACCCATTTGGATTTCACTCTGGACCCTTTGGAAGGGTCAGGAGCGAAATTCATGATTTAGCTCAAAATCATCATCTTTGATGGCAAAAAAATGAACTCCAAGGCATGCCTAGGGGTCCTTCTAAGCTCTATTCATCTTTGTCCGTGCTTAGCTTGACACAAAATGAAAGAGAAAGGTGGATTTTAGGAATTTCGCTCTGGACCCTCTGGAAGGGTCAGGAGCGAAATTCTTGTTTTTAGCATATTCCTTCATTCTTTCAACTCCAATTCACCTCCAAGACCAAGGAACAAGGTTTTAAGCCCAAACAAGGCAAAAAATAAGGTTAATAAAGAATTTCTCTCTGGACCCTTTGGAAGGGTTAGGAGGGAAATTTCATTCTTGGACAAAAACCCTCATATTTCAATGCTTTCAATCACTTCCTTAGACAAGAACATGTCCAAACTTTCACAATGTGCCTTAGAAACTAAGATCTTGGTCTAAACAAGGAAGAAATGGGTGCCATCCAAGAATTTCGCTCTGGACCCTTTGGAAGGGTCAGGAGCAAAAATCATCCTTGGGCTCAAATCCTAACTTCATTTTCACATTTCTTCACTCCAAATAAGTGTTTTGCCTTCAGAAATGCCTGGGAATGAGCTAGTTCATGACTTTGGGCAATGTAGAATGTCTTATGGAGAATTTTTCTCTGGACCCTTTGGAAGGGTCAGGAGCGAAATTCGCTTTGGACCCTTTGGAAGGGTCAGGAGCGAAATTTGACATTTTGGCCTCTCTATCAGGATTCATATATGGAATATAACATTTAAGTAAAAGAAAGAAGAAAGATATAAGGAAATGTCATTCTTTTACTTTAAGTTATATTCCATATATACTGTAAGGATGTTTGAGAGTGGTTTCGGACCTCCGGGAGTTATAATGGAAAATCTAGTTTTTGGAGGATTCTTCAATTTTCCAGACAGTCAAATTTCAGGATCAAGAAGACATTCCAGACTTAGCCAAATTTCAGGGCATTTGAAGATCAGGATGACATTCCAGACTTCATCACTCACCAACTTGACCTAGCTCAAACCTTCAGGGATGATACTCACTCACCAAGCAAGACACAATTAGCAAAGCTAAGCCAAAGGAAGACCTTGAAGGAAACCCTAACATGGAGCATGCACTGACTCACCCTGACTCCAGCAGATCCTGTTATCTAGCGATTCCCCTGACAGCACTCATCATGCAAAGGCTAACAGGCAAAAACCCTAAAAGACCAAGAAAGCAAACCCTAGAAAGCAAAAAAGCAGGGGTCCCCATTTGCAATGGGGCGATGTGTGAATACATCACAACAGTACCCCACTTAGTAGTGAATGCAGTCTTGTATTGGTCTGATTCTTGGACCAAGATTTGATTGTAGCCTGAATACCCATCCAAGAATGAAAATCTTTCCGAGCCACTGACCTTTTGGAGAATCTGCTCCATAAAGGGAAGGGGATAGTGATCCTTGAGGGAGGCTCTATTAAGATCCCTAAAGTCTACACATAGTCTGATTTCCCCACTCTTCTTTCTCACAGGGACAAGGTTGGCCACCCAGGAGGAGTGCTTGATAGGGAAGATGATATTGGCTTCTATGAGTTTGGTCAACTCCTTCCTCATTAGTAGCTCAATCTTGGGGTTTATTGGCCTTTGCTTTTGTCTAACTGGCTTTGCATCCGGGTTTAGCTCTATAGTATGTTGGGCTAAGCTAGGGTCAAAACCCTTCAAGTCCTCATAGGTCTAAGCAACTATGTCATCATATTTTTGGCAAAGCTCAACAAAGGCCTCTTGCTCGGTTGAGGAACACACCTTGCCCAATTTTAAGGACCTACTCTCAGCAACAACAACTGGCTTGTAATCACCCCTCTTTGCAGCCAAGTTCATCCTCTTCTTCAACTGATCATCCGAGTTGAAAATGCCTTCCAAGATAACTAGACCTTTAAGGAACTTGTTGGAGTTGAGTTGCATGATTTGATCTCCATACTAGTCTTGCAACTTCGACTGATTTTTAGCAGAAAATTCTGCTTCATTTTGCAAGAAGTTGACGATCTGTCGATCGCTTTCGAACACTTGCCAATTTACTTGATTGTTTGGGACAACAGGCCTCACAACAAGCCTGATGTGTTGCTCCTTCTCACTTGCAACATGCGTTGGTATGTCGAATTGAGCACCAACCGCTACCAAGCCTATCAGCATGCTCTTTCTGACTTCTAGGAATGCTCTGGATATTGAAGGTCTTGAATCCTTCAATCAAATCCCAAACCCTGTGTTTGTATGATTTGAGTAGGTTGATTTTGCTACACTTTGGGCTCGGATGTGGTTAACAACTAACTCACTATCTCCAAATACTTGCAAAGATCTGATCTTTCTGCTTTGTGCAAGTTGGAGGCCTTGGATCAAGGCTTCATACTCAACGACATTGTTGGTGCAACCAAATTGAAGCCTAAAAGAGAAGAAATATTTCTCCTGCTCAGGAGAAACACGCATCACACCGACACCTACATCATTCTTGTTTCTTGAACCATCACAAAACATGCTCCATAACCCCTCTGAGTCTCCTTGTGTCTTGATGAGGTTAGGGATAGGAGTATCCTCTTCATGGATACAATAGGTGCCAAGCCTAGTCTCTTCAGTCTCAACTAATGGATCAAACTGAAAAGCATTGGCCCATTCGTCCAGCAAGCAATCAGGGACCTCCTGCAAAAGAGTAGCAGGCTCACGGACAGTACACTCCTCCCCCTCTTCATGCAAAGTGCAATTCATATTTATAGGGTTGGGGGTGTAGGGCTCAATGTGGTTTTGGGCAATGGGCTTTGCCCTTATAGTGACCTTGGTACCATACCTTGTTCGAAATAGCATGTGGGACCAATCAGAAGACAGGTACCCACCAATCTTGGCGGTGAAGTCTATAGACAGGCAGATGGCAAAGAACGCAAGGGGAATGATGATTGATACGTCTTGCAAGACAGTGCAACCAAGGCATGCATGCAAGGTTAACTTCAAATTTTTTACCACCCCTACTGTCTTAATAGAAGTGCCATCCAATTGGACCACCCCTTTGGTCACAGGTTCATATTCTATGCCAAGAAGATTAGCTACCTTCTTAGGTATGACTGAGCTACTAGCTCCTAAGTCTATCATGCAGTTGTGAACTAAGTTATCTCTTATGATTAAGAAGAGATAGAAAGGGGAGGCTTGCTGATCTTGCTTGAATCTTCTTCCTCCTTGGGTTGCACCAAACTTGTGGAATCTGCCTTTCTGTTGACTACTGCCTCATCACTTGACTGATCGACGTCCTCCAGTGCCTCCTTAAGCAAATCCCTTTGAGATGGGATGGAAAGGGCCTCCCACATAGTGACATTGAGGTTGGCCTTCTTCATCTAATCAACTATGTTGAAAGGAACACCAGCTAATTTTAGGGGCCCCTTTGAGGCTATAAGGTCTACTTTTTCTCTTTGGAGGACTTGGGCCTCCTCTTGCCTCTGTCTCCCCTGCATGGTATTTTTGGCTTGTATCATGGATAGCTACATTGGGCATTGGAGCTTCGGTTGATGTTGAAGGTGAGGCAGCCTCCATGGCTCTCTTCTTTGACCTTGTATATTGCAACATAGACTCACCATTTGTTTGGTTCAAACCACAAAATTTTGCCTCCTACCAATTGACGAAGGTAGAATCCCCTTGCAAGTAAGCCTGAGTGCCAACACTAGGCTGATTTGGGTCATATTGCTGGCCAGAAGTGGTCGGCTCAACCTGCACTACTAAGGTTTGGACAAACCCTCCATTTTGGCATGCACCTTGGTTGTGTGGCTGATTGCATGGTTGACACCAATCTTGCTCTTGGGCGAGGTTATTTTGCATTGGAACTATCGCCTTTGAGTTGCTTGCAGCTGAGGGGTTCACACTATTCAAAGGCATGGCGTTGCTCCATTGGTTTTGCCCTGGAAAGGGCAACCTATTCTGCTGATAGTTTTGATTTTTTGTCTGGTAAGGTCTACTATGCTGGGCCTGTTCCCTCTTTAGTGTCACCAACTCATTGCTAAAATTTTGCAATAGAGCCTTGACCTCATGGAGCTCATTGGAGGATATAGATGGTGTGGATGATTGTCCTGCGGACACCATGGGGATAGGAGCCAAGGTGGGTTGTTGAGTAGGAGCTTTTGGGATGAGAGGCATTGGAGGCCTTGGAGCTATCTTCCTAGCCTGAATCAAACAATTTTCTGCTCTTGTGGCTATGTCATATGCACCCGATAGAGAGGCTCCACCCATTGATTGTACCATGACAGCTATATCATTGTTGAGAGCTCTAAGATAATACAAGAAAGCATGATTTGGAGATGGCTTCACTAGAGCAGGAATTCTATTCCATGTCTTATGGAATCTGAAATTGAAATCTCCCATGAACTCGTGGGGTGCCCTCTTGATCGTAGTCAATTGCTCCACAAGTGATAGGTGGTCACTTTTGTCTTCGAAATGGTTGCACAACCTCTCCCCCAATTCATCCCAATTCTGAATGGAGCTAGACGACAACCCTCTATACCACTGCAAAGCTTTGCCTTTCAAAGACGTGGCTAAGAGTCTGACAACAACATTATCCTGAGTGATATTATGGATGGAACAGATGTTTGCAATGTCTTGAATGTGCTCAATGGGCGTAGTAGCTGTTTCACTAGTGAAGTATGGTATACTCTTCAACGCAGCCACTGGTATATCATTCCATTGAGTCAAAATAAGGGGACTCCCCCCATTGAAGGTAACAAAAACTTGATTTCTTGCCATGTGAAACAATGGTCTATTGATATGAGTAGTGGAGGCCTGTTGATGTGTTTTTTATGCACATGCGAACACAGAATAAAATACCTAAGGTACCTTATCCTCTCTTGAACAAAGTTACCGACTGCTGAAGATTTCGCCGAAGGATCAGTCAGAGTAACTCCAAGGTTCTTGTATGTAGGTTCTCTACTCATGGATAAGCTCTTTGTGGTATGATGTGATTTTGCTGGAATCACAAGGGGACTTACACTTGATGACTAAACGTCTGATTTGCTTTGAATATTGTTGGAACAAAGGATTTCACTAGCCTAGATTTTTTGAAAAAAGGATTAAAGGATGAGGGCGAGGAAAGGATCTAATTCTGACACTAAGAATGTAGGAGCAATGAATGATCTTTGATGAAATTCTAACTAAGTCTTGTTTTGACATCCCAGGACCATCTCCACGAGGTTAGTGCGATCTTCGGAGGAAAGCTTTATGATGTTCAGATCATCGCTACAAGCATAGACACCATCAGGTTGATGCATATCAGTGAAGAAGCGACAATTGAAGTTATGCTTAAGCTGAATGATTCCAGTTGACTACACAAGGCAAGTCTGCAATCAACAAACTGCTAGTAGTATGGATATACAAATTTGACCATCAATCAAACACATTTCTTCCACTCATCTAATAACATGAAATCAAATCTGAGAAGTATAAAGACCATACAAATTGTTGAATCGACCCATAGATTTCACCATTTCTTCAATGAAGTTTTACAAGCCCTTTACAACAACATCTTGGCAACAATCTTTGCCTTCTCTTTCTATTCTACTTTAATTGCTATACTATTAACTGACTTATTCACTATTTCTAACTATTCACCTTCTAACTCCTCACTAACTATTAGCCTTTACAAATGAGGAGCCAGGGCTTATATAGTGCCCTCAATACAATTCGATGGCTCAGATCAACTTAAGATCAATGGCCGAGATTTTACAATGAAAACCCTAATTAGGGTTTGTTACAACAAACTCAATTCTGGCCAATGAAATAATTGTATTATTTGGACACGTGTCTTCTCTGGAATATTCAACCAATGGATAGCCGGGGTAGGTACATTGAAGTTTGTGTCATCTTTGATGAGTCAGGTACATTGAACCTGGACACGCTGAGGTGGATCAACCCAACATGGAGGAGTGATGACTGGGACGCCACCTTGCCTGACACTCGGAACTTGGTTGATGTTCAATTTGATGATGTTGCGAAGCTAGCTTTAATTAACTCTTCTGAAACTATCTGCTTCTTCAACGAACCCTTGCTTTATCTTCCTTTGTCTTTGATGTGCTGGATGGATGATGTACCTTGGACTGGAAGATGTCGTCCTTGATGATGCTAGACCGAAAAGGTCGTCCCTGTTGATGCTGGACTGGAGAAGGTCATCCTTGATGATGCTGGACTGGAGAAGGTCGTCCTTGTTATGGTCTTCTTTCCTCTGCAAAACAAACCCAAAAGATGATTAAGGACACATAATAAATTCATTTCGACATAGCATTTTATACCTTCAATCATCAACAAGAAGACATCAAAATGAAGTTTGCTCAAGATTCTTTCCAAGGACAGGCTTCATAAGAATTTCGCCCTGGACCCTCTGGAAGGGTCAGGAGCAAAATTTGCATTCTTGGCTCATTTAGACCTCTTTTCAACATTACCTCACAACCAACTCTTCGCCTTGATCTTTATCATGAGCAATCTAAGTGAAATTGGGAATTTCGCTCTGGACCCTTTGGAAGGGTCAGGAGCGAAATTCACCTTTTAGGTCACAACTCTTCATTTTCTTCACTTCAATTCATCTTGTAGGGCAAAGTAACATCGATTTAACCTCAACTTCGCCTTAGGACTCCAAGTCTTGACTTGACACAAGGAGGAAATAGGTAGATGAAGAATTTCGCTCTGGACCCTTTGGAAGGGTCAGGAGCGAATTTCATGATTTGCTTGTTTATCCTCATTCAATTCCATTCTTTTCACTTTGTTTACTTGGACTCTTATCCTTGGATCCCTCTCCCATGCTTGCAACATTTCGCTTGACCTCAAAGTGACTAGAAAAGAGAATTTCGCTAGAAATCATGGCCAGGGACAGGACCTATAATGAATTTTGCCCTGGACCCTCTGGAAGGGTCAGGAGCGAAATTCTTCCTCTAGCCCAAAATCATCATTTTTTGAGACAAAAATCCATTCAAGAGCAATCTTAAGGGCTTCTATCACCTTAGTCTAGGCATGGCTTGGCACAAATTTTGGAGAAAATGATGGGTTTTAGGATTTTTGCTCTGGACCCTTTGGAAGGGTGAGGAGTGAAAATCTCATTCTTGACTTGATCCTTAATCTTTTCACCTCCAATCTTCTCTAGAAGGTAACTAAACATCATTCTCATGCAAGGAACAAAGTCTCAAGCCCAAGCAAGGTCAAAAAGGTAGGCTTGTAAGGAATTTCACTCTGGACCCTTTGGAAGGGTCGGGAGCGAAATTCACCTTCTTGGCTAGAATCCTTCATTTTTTCAAGGCTTTCAAACATTTCCAAAGTCCAAACATGTCCACACTTCCCTTCAAGATGCCTTGCAACTCAAAATTTGGTCAAACTAGGGAGGAAATGAGCCTTAGGAGGATTTTCACTTTGGACCCTTTGGAAGGGTTAGGAGCGAAATTCACCATTTGGGCTTGATTGTTCATTTTTTAAACTTCAATTTTCTCCTAGAGGCAAATATAGATCGTTTTCCATCAAAGGAGCAAGGTTTCAAGCCAAAACAAGGGAGCAAAAAAGGTTTATGATGAATTTCACTCTGGACCCTTTGGAAGGGTCAGGAGCGAAATTCACTTTTTGGCTAAAATCTTCATCTTTCAAAGTGTCCAACTCCCTCCCAAGGCAAGAACATACCAATTTATCCTACATCACGCCAACACCTAGCCAAAACAAAGAAGGAAATAAGAGCTACAAGGATTTTCGCTCTGGACCCTTTGGAAGGGTCAGGAGCGAAAATCATGATTTGACCTTGATTCTTGCTTTTTTCAACTCTAATTTTCTTTGGGAGGCAAACATAGACTACTCTCCTTTCATCTCCATCTTGGTCTTGACTTTAGCAAAGGGGAAAATGAGTGTTTTCAAGAATTTCACTCTAGACCCTTTGGAAGGGTCAGGAGCGAAATTTCTATTCTAGGCTCAATTCACCTTCAAACTGACTTGACTTTGTCTTAGACTCGATCCTAGATCCATTTCCTTCCATATCCTTGCAAACTTGCTCGACCACTCTTTGACTTAGGCGAGATCTTGAGTCTTTGGTGAATTTTCGCTCTAGACCCTTTGGAAGGGTTAGGAGCGAATTTTGACATTTTAGCCTCTTCGTTAGGATTATTTTATGGAATATAACATTTTCTTATACTTTAAGTTATATTCCATATATACTTCCAGGATGTTTGAGAGTGGTTTCGGACCTCCAGGAGTTATATTGCAAAATCTAGTTTTTGGAGGATTCTTCAGTTTTCCAGACTTGGTCAAATTTCAAGATCAGGACATTCCAGACTTAGCCAAATTTCAGGACATTTAAGGATCAGGATGACATTCCAGACTTTATCACTCACCAACTTGACCTAGCTCAGACCTTCAAGAATGATACTCACTCACCAAGCAAGACACAATTAGTAACAAGAGCAAAACCAGGCCCTAAGGAAGACTCTCAAAGAAACCCTAATTCTGGGGCCCTGTGGACTCACCCTAGCTCAAGCAAAGCCTGCAATCCAACGATCCCCTCGACAACACTCATCCTGCAAAGGCTAACAGACAAAACCCTAAAAGACCTAGAAAACAAACCCTAGAAAGCAAAAAGCAGGGGTCCCCATTTGCAATGGGGCAATGTGTGAATACGTCACAACAGAGCCCTTGACAGTAATGGTCTTGTGAATGGAGGGGTAGAATGAGACCTGGGAGATGGAGTGTTTACAACCCTGACCTCCCTAACTGGTGATAATGAAGGTCTACCTCTCAGCCTTCTAGTGCTTGAAGATAAGAGCTCTTCGAACTGGAAACTACCTCTAGAAGACGCCCTTTTATGAATTATGGGCATGAAATCCGGAGCTGCAACAAGTCATGAGCAAGCAGTGAACTTGTTAGGCAGAGACCTCGAAAAATCGAGGTTCCGAGGTTTCGAGCTTAAGCACTTCGGAACCTGGGGGTTCCAGACCTCCGAAGTTGTGCACTTCGGAACCTGGGGGTTCCGAAATTTCGGAGCTGTGAGAGTTGCGATGACTTGGGAACCTGGGGGTTTCGAGGTCCCTAAGTTATGAACTTCATATGAACAAGAACTAGACTTTGAGCAGAGTCACCAAGTGCTTGAAAGGTGATTGCCTCTAAAGGCTGAAACACTACGAATTAGCACCGAATCCTTAGCATGTATGTCGAACTAAGTCCCACCGGGCGTGCCAAAAACTGTTATCACAAAAGCTCGCACCCTTGCTAAGCTATCAACTCAGCAACCTTGTGAAACATGGAAACAACCCCGAAGTGTGGGACCTTGCGCAAGGGGTTGAATCTCCAGAGAAGGCTGACTTCCTTCTCAATCCAGGTGCAAGTGTTGAACCAACTCAACACTTCAAAACTTACTCCTAAGCCTATCCTAACAACTTGCAGAGGTAAAGGGAAGAGAGAAATGCTTAAAACAAAAGGAGGTGATGCACCAAGAAGAGACTGTTTCTCTCCCTACCCAAAATGATACAAAGAATCAACTGAAACACCCAGGAGATGCACAAACTTCAGTTGTATGAATGACCCCAATGCATGTATGGAGGTTAGAATTCGTTGAATGTCAAGAGGGGAGAAGGTTTCCCACAACTCACACTCAGAAATATATTTAACACAACATATATGAGAGAAGAACCACAAAACATACATCGATGATGAAGGTAAGAAACATACACAGCATACATAAGTTGAAAGAAGGCAAGAATGGTGATTTCAATTAATTATAAGGCCAATGGCCAACTTACAGTTGCAAAATACAGAATAATACAAGAGAAGTGGGAGAGCATAGGATAGCTCAAGCCAGTAGGGACAGAACCCTTTACAATGAGTCTTAACAACCTTTATATAGAAAATTGGTTACATGAGTGATCATGACCCCTGTATGTCAATCTGGGAGTGCAGGGAAGTGCATGCACTTGACTTCAGTACATGCAAGCAACCTAGCCATACCCACATAAGGCAACACTAAGAAGGTTGGTTTGACTGACCTTCCAAAGTCAGAGTATGCAGACATGACATAAGTCACCACAACAAGCATGGCCCCGTACCTCTCTTGATGGAAATCCTACCAAAAACATTAAATGCACCCTTGTGGCTCCACAAAAAAAGGTGCATAAGTCACCAAAGTTGTCGGAGCATTTAAAGCTTTGAGTGCTGATCACGCCATCCGGAAGTGTTGCCAGCCGGAAAGAAGTCCGGGGACTTCGGAAACTCATGTTCCCGAAGTGGAGTAGACAAGGAAAGAACATCGAAACCTCGGGGTTCCGAGAAGGAAAAAGGAGAGCAGCAAGGAACTGAAAAAAGGGCTAAGGAAGGAACTTCGAAACCTCGGGGTTCCGAAGTTCCAAGAAGGAAGAAGGGAAGCAAAGGAAGAGAACTTCGGAACCTCGGGGTTCCAGAGAAAGGAAGGAAGAAAGGCTAGGAGGGAACTTCGAAACCTCGGGGTTCTGAGGTTCCGGAGATGGCAAGGGAAAGGAATTTCGAAACCTCGGGGTTTTGGAGTTCCGGGAAAGGGAAGAAGAAGAGAAAGGAACTTCGGAACGTCGGGGTTTCGGAGTTCCGAGGAACAGAAGAGGAGGGGAAAGAAAAGGGGGGAACTTTGGAAACCCGAGTTTTCGAAGTTCTGGGAAAAGAAAAGAGAGGCAGCAAAAGGAAGGAACTTCGGAACCTCGGGGTTCCGAAGTTCTGGAGAAAGAAGAAAACGAAGAGGGAACTTCGAGGTTCCGAAGTTCCGGAGAAGAAAAAGCAAGAGAAGGCAAAGAGAAGGAACTTTGGAACCTCGGGGTTCCGAAGTTCCGGGGAAGGAGAACAGGAGAAGGAAAAAGGAAAGAACCTCGGAACCTCGGGGTTCCGGAGTTCCATGGAAGGAGAACAGGAGAAGGCAAAGGGAAAGAACCTCGGAACCTCCGGGTTTCGAGGTTCCGAGGAGAGAAGAAAAGGCCAAGGGAGGAACTTCCTCCGAACAAGGCAACACTTCACACTTCATGGTTCTTCTACTTTCTCCTTGATCAACTAGGGCACCACTGGTTCATGGATCGTATCTCTGATCAGTTCTTACTGATGGACCAAGGGTGTCATAAAATGACAACAATGCCATTGATGGTCTCAAAAAGGATAAGATTCAACAAAAGAGGACTCTCAAATGCCTCTTGGTACCTATGGCCCTCTCTAAGACAAAAGTGTACAAAGGCATATGGTGTTGCTATAATGAGCATGGTTTCAAGTGTATAGCCATGTGAAGGTGGTGCAAGCAAACATAGGGCCTATACAATTATAGATGACCATATTTCTTTCCCCAAGATCTTTTGATGATGTTAAAAGATATATTTTTCCTAATTTTCCAGAAAGGAAAAAGGAGCAGTGGCAGAATCAACAAAACAATGATATTCACAGAAAGACCTAAGGTTTCAATTCCAACTCTAGGTATAGGTATTTTGTTATTGTAATGATCTAGGTTCATCCCAAATTTGTAATATATATTTGCAACCTTTGTAGATCGAATGATTAAAGGAAGAATCGACCTTAGTGTGGTTTACATTTATTGATGTGTTGTATTTAGTTGGCCAATTAGATGATGGTAAAATCCTTGTAGAGGTTTTGTAAGGGATCATTTTAGCATAACAAAGGAATTGTATGGATATGCTCATGAATTACTAAGTAGACTCATTTAATAATCTACAACCATTGAATTTTTAAATGTGTAAAAGCCCATCTTTTCTATGAACTTTGAGACTTTATTTTCCAACTAGATAAAGGCACTGGTCTATGACTAGCTCCATCTTCCCATCATCCCCACACTCACAACAAAAAAATATAAATATCTTTTCAATTTTATCTATTCTAGTGTGTTTTCATTGTCATGTATGAATGTATATAGTAGCATAAGAGTTTATTGTAAAACACATTCTCAAACACTCATATGGTAGATCATTATTTTAATAATTTGTTTAAACTTGAGTTTCTGCACAAAGTGACAACTAAAATATGGGTGCACTATGCAATAGGTATGGTTTGTCTCAAGGTGAGTGCTATGCTTTTATGGTGATATCTAGTGCAGCACCTTATGGAAATCCCCCTTGGTTTAGTAGTGCTAAAAGTGAAGGAGGTCCCCAATAATTGGTCCTTAGTTGTCCAACTTGAGTGTAGGCTTCATGGTATTCTTCCTAGGTTTCACGCCCTTGATATCTAGGAGAGTATCCAGCCTTTGGGATTTGGGACCTACAACTCATATCACCAACACCCAGAACGTCTCCCCAACATTGGGGGCATTTTCTAGGACATCCTTCATATGATGCATTGTTTTTGGGATAAACCTCAACAACAAAAATCATTTGAAGAAAACACTGGCAGATAAAAAGTACAAGAATTTTTGAAAAAATGGGGAAAAAATCAGACATAAAAAATTGTAGAAAACAAAAACAAAAACTATTTTTTTAAAATTTAAGAGTATTTCCATAGCATAGAGATATAGAGAGAAAATAAAATAGAGATTTTTAACCCATGAATTGTAAAAAATAGGATTTTTTGTTTATATTCATATTGCTGGTTACATCGCATTGCACATAGAATACTTCATAATGCATAAATAATAACTATATGGTTACACTTGACAAAATTTTAACAAAAGTATAGTTTGTACAAAGTCAACCTATAAACTAAGTACAAAGTTCTAAAAAATCAAATGTAGCCAATGACTTTCTACTACAAATAGAGCTATGCTAGAGGGCTACATGATGAATCTCCTAGTTTAGAGACTTTCCTAAGTCATTCAACTTCATGACTATCCAAATTGGTCTCTAGGATCTCAAAATCCTCCAACTCAAGAAAGTCATTAATAGGGCGATTTTCCTTTGTTGAGAAAGCATCATAAATTACAAAATGGGAATCAACTAATTCATATTTGTGATTTAATAGTATTTATGATTTCTAGAACAGTTTGAAAGAGAACTATATTAAGAGTGCGAAAGGGAAATTATATGACAAAGGAAGCAATTGCAAATTTCAACTTAATAGGTTTTGAATCAAATACCTCATAATAGAGTAATAGAAAATGCTTTTGAAACAAAATCTTAGTCTCAAAAGACCATAAAATGATATTGAAATGTTCTCATTGATAACTATTTTAGCAGATTTGTAAAACAGTAAAGGGAGTGTTAAATATTTTTCCATTAGATAATAATGATATGCTAGTACAAAAGAAGAGGGCAACTATTTGAGCCACAATTTCAGCTATTATTATTCAAGTAAATTTTCCTTGATTTTGCATGTAAGTGGATGATGGATTAAAAACATTGATGGACTTTAAATTGAGAATTTGCGAAATTATAGATACAAGTTTCAATGAAAAATCAAAGCACGAACATTCCCTTTCAATGATGGTTGTTGCTGAAATCTATCTGGATCTAAAAGAGAATATATGAGGCGTGCTTCGGGAGGGATTAAGATAAGCCCACAAGACTAGGGCATGACTTCTCTCAAGGCATGTATTAGTTTGTCTGATACCTATTTAACATTCATGGAATGTTGCGCTATATGTCTAAAGCATTCATGTACTGCTATTGTACTCTTTGCAAGCCTTCTGAACCTCCATGCATATGACGAGCCTAAATGGAATGTAGTTCCCTAACAATTGCAAGGCATCCATTTAAGCAATGAGTTTCACCAATTTTACAGAGCATTAAGCATGTAGAATATATAGGAAATTTAAATATAACCAAAACAATCCTTCATTTTGATATAAAATATTGGTGCAGTTCATTTTTTTCAGCACTACAAGCTGATTTTTATCTTTTTGATAGAAACCATTCTGCTTTCAAATCCACAATGTCTATATATGATTATGTATATATGTTTTCTTCCAACTTGAATATACAATTATCACTACTTGTTGTGACCTATTTCACACATCGCCCCATTGCAAATGGGGACCCCCTGTTTTTGCTTTTTAGGGTTTTGCTTTGGTGTCACAACTACTAATCACCAATCTTTTTACAATGAGGAGTTAAAGTTTTTGAAGTCATCCCAAGCCAAGTTGAGGAGTCATGCTCAGAACAGTGCTTGAATGTTGTCAAAGTGCTTAGAAGGTCAGAAGGACGAGGATCGCAATTGCTTTGGGTTGTTTCTAACAACTTTCTATTTTTAGAAATTTCTGCTTTTTTGCTTTTTCTAAAAATAGAAAGTTTTGTTTTTGGCACTTTGGGCACAATCCAGGAAGCAGCTTATTTTTGCTTGCTTTTTGCTTCTTTTGCTTTTTGCTTTTTTCTGCTTTTTTGAAAGTACAACCTGAGTTTTGTTCCTCGGGTCATTTGGTTAGTGCCCATGTCTTCAAATTCGAAAATTTTTGCCTCTAAGTACAAAATGCAGGGTTATGTTTTTTTGCTTTTTTCTGAGATTAGGGTTTTGATCCTCAGCCAGGCCATATCATTACTGCCCATGTCTTTAGAATCAAAAAGTTTGGTCTCTAAGTGTAAAAAGCAAGGTGGAAACCCTAATTAGGGTTTTTGTTCTAGATAGTCCAAGTATAAACATGGCAAGTCAGAGATGGACATGACAGTTTGAATAAGTGTGAAGACATGGTTGTCCAGATAAAATTGGCCGAAGGGAAGAATGCCAGACAAAGGTTGAAGTCCGCCTAGAAAGATGGCACATCAACTTGGATCCAAGTTCTCCTTAAGTTCGCCCATGCCAGGGGACCTCTCAAGTCCGCCCATGCACAAGCAAGGTTGGCAGACAAACATCAAACTCCTACCATTGGTCAACTAACTCATGGCGAAGGTCAGCCTAACTCCTACGTGCAGTTGAATAGGAAAAGCTAACTAAGTTTTGAAGTTGGCAAGAGACTTTCAAAGTCCGCCCAAGCAAGCATCATGCCAACTCCGCCCTGTCCAAACATCATCCAAGTCTGGCCTAGCTTGAAGGTGTGAAATGGCAAGAAGAAGCTCAAGTCCGCCCAGCCTAAGGAAAGATGAAAGTTAACATGGCCAAGAAGACATGAAGTCCGCCTAAACCAAGAAGCAAGATGGCAAAGACTAAGCCAAGTCCGCCCATGGAGGAGATGTCCAACAAAGATTGAAGTCCACCATCTAGAAAAGCAAACACAAGACATGGAATAAAGCATGCCAAGTCCGCCTTGGTCTATGAAGCTTGAAGTCCGCCCAAGATGAAAGACATGAAGCAAAGATGAACATGGCAAGCACACCTCAAAGTCCGCCAAGCACTCTCCAACTCCGCCTTGGCCAATGAAGAGAAAGGTCCGCCCAACAGCTCAAAGATGAACTTGTCCTTGTCCTAAGATTGGCAAATTCTGCCTAGGAATATTGAAGATAGTAGATAGAGCATGAAGTCCGCCATGTCCAAGGGCATTCAAAGTCCGCCTAAGCATGCAAGAGGTTTAAATGGCAAAAGATTTGTAAAGTCCGCCAAGGAACACATGGAGGAATGTCCAAACATGAGAGAAGTCCGCCTTGGGTTGTCGACTCTCAAGTTCACCTTGGAAGGATAGAAAAGCATGGTTTAGATTGTCCAAGATAAAGCATAAAACATGATGGCAAGACTTCATCCAAGTCCGCCTAGACATAATTGAAGAAGAAAAGAAAAGTTAAAGAAACCTTCAAGTCCGCCCATGATGGGAGGAGGTTGGCAAAGATAAATTTGAAAAGAAGATTGTCCAAACAAAGACAAAGTCCGCCTAGGCAAGGAAAGGTGGAGAGTTTTAACATGATAAAAGAGAATAAAATTTGCTAAGGTAAATTGCATAAAACGCAAGTTGACTAGGCATAAATGGAATATGTGAAGATGCCTGAGCAAGAAAAAATTTGCCTATGGCTCAAGGGTAAGACATGAAGACAATCGACTTGCCATGCCAACGAGAGAAAATGACAAAAGGGAAAAACAAATTTGACAAAGTAGCACATGAAATCAAGGGTCAAACAAATGAACGGGTTGGAAAATAAAAGTTTAACACATGAAAAATGGCTGTGTGGAATTTTCCACAACAAAAGAATCAAATTTTGACAGTGTTGGAGAAGAAACAGGAAGAAAAAGGAAGAGTAAAGAGGAGATGAATAAAATCCTTATCCAAGGGAAGAGTTTGTTCTACTCAACACAAGCCAGATCCATAATTGAAGGCAAATCCACAGGCAAAGTGTGCTCGAACATAGAAATGGTCAAAATCTTGGCTAGGTATTGAAGGATCCACATGAAGGTGCCACAAAATAAAATTGACTAGCCAAAATTTGGCTAAGTATGAGAGATACTTCACAGAAAAAGTTCCAATTTCCTTCATTGTGGTGAAGGCATAGGGGAATTCTTCTCCAAAATTCAAAGCACTTGAAAGAGTTTCCAAGCATCAAGAAAAGTCCTCAAGCTTGGCAAAAATTCCAGACTTCTCGAAGGATTTCATCTCTTGAAGACAAGCTCCCAATCAAGATCAGATGGTGGCAAGAAGAGTATTCCAAACAAATTTCCATACTGAGGCAATTTTTCGGCACTAATTGGAGAATTCAAAAAGGACATTCAACAATCAAGATCAAGATGTCTAGGTTCAATGAACCTGACTTATCCAGAAGCTTTTAGAAGGCACACTTCACAATATAACAACCTTCTATTTTATTATTGGTTTATATTTAGCAAGAAGGACAAGTGTCCTCAAATGTAATTTTCTTATTGGTCGAAAGGTAATTAGTTGTAACAAACCCTAATTAGGGTTTTATTTTGTAATCTTGACCATTGATTGAAAATCAATCCTGGCCATTGAATTGTAATTGGGGAGCCTATAAATTGATCTCAACCCCTTATTTGTAAATCATGGGAGCATGTTGCAAAACATGTTGAGATAAGTAATTGTCGCTTACAACTGCCAAAGTAATAAGTAATGCATTGTTCAAATTGATGGTGATTACCTCTCTTATTTTGGAGTTGGCATGGTTCTTATCCCTCATCATAGTTTAGATTTTATTTCATGTATGTTAGAAGAATGCAAAATTTGATAAGTATTGATTTATGGTGAATTTCTACTCATACTTTTGAATAGATGATTTTTATTCATTATGTAAAGTTAGTCTGAGCTTATTTTGTGGAGGATTCAACTTCTACTTTGAGTAATATCGTTCAACTGTAGGTATTATTCATGAGTATGAAAATCATAAGCACATCGCTTGAAGATCGCACTCACTTTGTGTAGTTGTCCTAAGCATGGCGAAGCAAAGTGTTGTTATTGAAGTCACCTAGTCAATACCGTCTCTTGAATTCTTAGGAATAGATTAGAACCTCTTAACCCTTATCTCCTTTTCAATTTTCTTAAGTTCATGATTCAAAACCCAAACGATAAATCTCCATTGTGAATTGAACAATCCAAGCGTAAGTCCCCCTTGTATTTCAGCATACATAACCAAGGAAGCTATCCAACACAAAGTTGCCCGTTCGCACATATAAACCTTGGAGTCGCCGTGTGGTCTTTCTCGCAATCTTGTCACACGTAGTGATTTTGTTCAAGAGAGGGTAGAGTATCCTTGGATATTTTATTCTAATGTTCGGTAAATGATAAAATGTGAACCAACACTACCCTACCCACTCGTCATTAAAACTTGATTGCAAATGTCAAGTTGAAGCTCCAAATTATCACATTTTGTTAGCATTTAGAAAGGAAATTTGCCCCAACCTAACCTTGATCATCTAAAAAACACCTTGGTATTATTGTTGACAATTGAAATATTAAAATTCTTTTGAATTGTTAGGATCACAAGAATACCAAGAAAACAAACATCTTTAGGTTAATATCAAGCCAATAGAGTTTCATTTCAGTTTGGTTTGGCTTTCTATATTGGGAAAGTACTCTTTTAAGGTTCAGATATGTTAAAAAAATCAGATAGAATCCTTACTTAGTATTTATGATATTTTCACTATTTGCCACTAAATTGTGTCCTCCGACTTATATGCATGGAAAGCATTACTGCAAGCCTATCGAAAATGATGGTAGTGTGCGATACTGCAAAAAAAACAGCACATCCCATAACCATTCCATGTTAATGTCCTTAACATCAAATGTAGAAGCATACCTAAGAACGTGTCTATCTTAATGTCCTCGGCATATATTAGAAATATGCGTCCATTCAAGGTTGCCTACCTATGATTTGCATCAACAACCTGATGAAATACAACGAATCTTTGAAGGTGAACCACGTCTTAATGGCTAGCGCTCAATTCTGTGCTAAAAATCAATGAGAAAACCTGATTAAATAGTGATTCCGTGTGGTTAGGGTATTGCTTTAGGTTGGTGGATAGTAAATGCATTTCTCAAGAAATTTGCAATTGTTTTGCAATTTAAACCTTAAAAAATAGTTGAACATCATTGAAAATCATGGCTGATTAAATTGGGATTTTACAGGGACAAAATTATTTTGGCCAGGGACTTTTTTAGAATTGCAAAAGTCAAGATTTTTTGAGGAATTATTATTTCTATGGGCTAAACTACTGTCCCTGACATCCTCTATCTACCACTACATAAAAAACCAATAAAAATTCTTCATAAGAAAAATAAAATACTCTAATCTTTTATGGAGGATATGCATTCACCAAAAAACATGTTCAATGAAAGCTCTTATGGAAAACCTTGTAAGTGGAGCTACCTTAACCTCGAGGGCTTCCAATCCTAGACCTCTGCTATAGTTTACAAAAAAAAGATGATTAAACCTTGTTCCATGCCATGTCTAAATTTTTCCTTCTTAAATTTTGATCAATTGAACTCCATTAATACTTTTGGGTTGTTGAGTTAATCCTCAATCTGAATAATGCCACTACAATTCAAACCATTTGATTTGTCTTTAACATTTATGATTTTTATTTAACCATTGACATTGAATTATCAATTATCAGCTATGACCTTAATTCTTTATTTAATATTATAGATTTTGTGTAAATTATGGTTATATATATGTAAAAGTCATCTCCTGTGTTGGTTAAAATCGAAGATTGAGATTGAGAGGAAATGGAACATTTTTTCAGGTTGAGACCATCACACTATATTATTGATCATGTTCTAGAAACATAAAGTGATTACATACTAAAATAGACTTACATATTATCAACATATTAAACCATAATCAGAATGTGATTATTTACCTGCTTGTAATACACACAATGATCAACACCACGTCTAGCATGAGTCAAAGTTTTGGTTCCACATATGTAGGATTGCCTTAATCCATACAGTGGTCTTTTAATCTTACAAACCAAATTCTCTTTACCTTTCACCTTGAATCCTTCAAGTTGTTCCACGTATATTCCCTCCTCTAAGTCTTAATGCAAGAATGTTGTCTTGACATATGCTCTATGTAATGTCCCCTTATGGGTTTAGGGATGCTTTAGCCATAATTAATCAATTTCAAGATACTTATGACTCAGACTGAATATATTAGGAGACAACTCCACCTTAACATGCATCAAATCAATGATATTTCGCAAATCAATCAATTTTTATTCATAAATAAATTATTCGTCCATCAAACATCCCTAGTTCTTAATGTAAGTATCAAACCAATTGTAATGTCCCCTATTAGGAACATCTCCTTCCCCACTTCTTAAATACTGATAGTAATAACATGTTTTAGACTATACGTATACTAATTTCTTATGTATTATGAATATATATATGAAATTAAGTATGACTGTCATACATATTGCAGTCCATATTAATATTACTATTTATTCTGCATGAGAACATTATCGGGCTTCATATATTAAGCATACTTATTAAACACATCCCCATGCATACCACCAAGAACAAGGATGTTACTGCCTGTAACTTAATAACAGTTCTGATCTGATTTGATCCATGGTGATCTTACTAGATGCTTTTGATTCCTTTCCTTTATATCTCTCAATGTGAGGGAGAGGTCACACCTCTTCATCATGTATGCCCTTTGGCAAGAGACACACCCTTTCACCATTCCCTTTGATAGAGTGCAACTCTTCATTATTTCTACCCTTTGAAAGGGACACAACCTCTCATAATCAGATCTGCACTTCTCATTTCCAAATTATTCCCCCTCTCAAATGAGGTTCTCTTCTCTCTTTTATATCTCATTGTTGAGGGAGTCGCAACCTTTCCTTTCATTTCTTTTGACTTTTCATTAACTTAATTAATTTTTAATTAATCATATTTTATTATATTTAATTATTTTATTTTATATTTTAATTTAATTTTAAATATTTTAATTTTATTATTATCATTTATTATTGAATTTTATTTCAAAGTGGGGACATTACAGTCCGCCCTTCCCGAATTTGCTTGTCCTCAAGCAAATGTTTATTTTAATTTCCTCAACTAAGTCATCTACCAACATGAGTTAAACAACACAAAGCATATACATGGGAAACACGAAGCATACACGTGGAAGGCACAGAGCATACACATGGAAAACACGAAGCATACATATATGCAAACACGGAGTATACATGTGAATACACACATTGTGAAATTTCTTTCTTGTTATGAGTAGAAACACAAATCAACACCAACTTGATGCAAAAACATAAACACTCAATCTAGTTTGTGACCTCAGGTAGATTATTTAAGAATTTCAAATGGACTAAATACAATGAGTCGGGTTAGCCATATCGACAAAGAGGATAGATAGCACAATGTTTGGATACTTGCCTCAAGTATTAATTAAATGGACTATGCTTAACCCCCTATTCACCATTAATGAAAGAGAAAATATTTAGACACAACAAAACACCCGTAGCGCTTATCAGGCCCAAGAGCGGTACACTCCCCCTTGGCCCAACTGATGGCAGACTTTCAGTCATCCACATTGGGTTGCCTACCTGACAGAGGCCTAGTTTCTGCTGACCTCATTGCTCTATCTCTCTCCCACACTAGTGGTGAATGTAAAGTATACATCTATTATTAGTCAATTTGTTTAAGATTATACTGTTATCAATGAGATAATTCCATACTCATTCCCTAGTGAGACCAAGGAGAAGTGGGTGCAATAGGATGCCCGTAGCGCTTATCAGGCCCAAGAGCGGTACACTCCCCCTTGGCCCAACTTGTGGCAGATGTTCGGTCATCCACAGTGGGTTGCCTACCTCACAGAGGCCTAGTTCCTGCTATCCCATGGCCCTATTCCCTTGTATCTTACTGGGTTTGGGTATGCAATTTATCCATTCATCATTACTTAATAATTAATCCATGGTTTCTTTATGGGACTAATCCTTGTGATCTTAAAATCACATTAATAATGCAATTCAATACTGATCTATTTAAATATACTAAAATTGATAGATTTTCTTCAATAGGTTATTAACAAGTGCTTGTCTATTTTCCTCATTAGCTGATTAATTTCATTATTCATAGTTCTTAATATAGATATCAAACCCTACTACTACTTCAGTTTTAAGGGAGAAGGGTTTACATATGTTACCAAAGCGCTTAGAGACCAACTACAATAGGTTCCCTCAAAGTTTACAGATCCAAGCCCTTACCTATCTTGGGTCTATATCCTCAAGGCTTATTGGTCGTTGATCGCCACCCTATCTTGGGACTTAACCTATTGCTTGGATTTAGACTGCCCCTCTTTGGAACATCTCCTTCCCCACTTCTTAAATACTGATAGTAATAACATGTTTTAGACTATACGTATACTAATTTCTTATGTATTATGAATATATATATGAAATTAAGTATGACTGTCATACATATTGCAGTCCATATTAATATTACTATTTATTCTGCATAAGAACATTATCAGGCTTCATATATTAAGCATACTTATTAAACACATCCCCATGCATACCACCAAGAACAAGGATGTTACTGCCTGTAACTTAATAACAGTTCTGATCTGATTTGATCCATGGTGATCTTACTAGATGCTTTTGATTCCTTTCCTTTATATCTCTCAATGTGAGGGAGAGGTCACACCTCTTCATCATGTATGCCCTTTGGCAAGAGACACACCCTTTCACCATTCCCTTTGATAGAGTGCAACTCTTCATTATTTCTACCCTTTGAAAGGGACACAACCTCTCATAATCAGATCTGCACTTCTCATTTCCAAATTATTCCCCCTCTCAAATGAGGTTCTCTTCTCTCTTTTATATCTCATTGTTGAGGGAGTCACAACCTTTCCTTTCATTTCTTTTGACTTTTCATTAACTTAATTAATTTTTAATTAATCATATTTTATTATATTTAATTATTTTATTTTATATTTTAATTTAATTTTAAATATTTTAATTTTATTATTATCATTTATTATTGAATTTTATTTCAAAGTGGGGACATTACACTCTATCTCAAGATCATAGGTCGCAGCTACAGATAAAAATATCCCAATAGAACTCAAATTTGATACAGGAGAAAAGATATCACCAAAGAGAATAATTGTGAATGCATTGTATCCCCTTCAAGATAAATGATGGCAGGACTAAATTAAAGGCAACAACAAAAATATGCACTTCTTGGAACTGATTAAATCTTCCATTTCATTGGGATATTTAGAAACTAGTCAATGGCATCACTTTCTATCCATCATTGAAAAAACAGTTATTCTCAAAACTTGAAAAAAAGAAACTTATTTTTCAGCATACATCTATAACTTCACCAATTAGAAAACAAGTGAAGCCATCTTTTGCATTCATTTCACAAGTAAAAAAAACCTGATGCCAACCATGCCCAAACGTGTTGTCCTATTCCAATAGGCAATTGCCATAGTCTTGTGCCATTTGAGAAAGACCGACATTGCTTGTCTAGCTTATAAAGAATTCCTTTACTGTCATCCCCTTAGCTATTGGATACAAAAGTTATTTGGAATGGGCTTGCAAAATGCCATGTACTCCTTCCAACAAATTTAACCAGATTATCAATACTAAACCAAAGGAGCAGCCCTGTGACTGTACCTTGGAATTCTAGTCTATTTGAAAGATTTGGAATGGAATTCAATAATAAATTCTTCAAAAAAAAAAAGTTAACCATTAGAATTAAAAAGTGCAATCCCAAGGTCTTCCTGATGGTATATGATATGGACATTTATTGTACTGTGCGAAAATAAAATTCATTACAAATAGACATCTGCAATGGTTAATTGATTAATGGCCAGCGCAAGCCCAACTTGTCCCAGGAATAATAGTTCAAGTAAAATACTGGGTAGCCAACAATCTTTCCTATTTTCGCCACCAATTCCAATGTTCCTTCCCTATAGAGCCATTCCAGTAAAAAACAGTTTCTGACAAGAAATGATGACGTACAGAAGTTTGCATTAGCAAAGTTTTCTGAGGCATCAAGAAATTCTGAGGGCTATTCTTGCCACCTAGAAGATACATATTAGTGGTGTAGAATCTTTTCAAACATCAGCAGTTATATATGAATCCTTTGTTTTATAGAAAACATAGATTTGGAATTTTGTAGTGTCCTATAAATTATATTTCATTAAAGATTACATTATGCTTGATGCTATAATTAGTCGGAAAAATAAGAAAACATACTTGCAGTGATGACTCCTAAAAATGGATTTTATTCTTTATTAACTGTTGGTGCTGAAATTCCTTTGGGGAAAATGTTTGACTGTTACATTAGTTTGCAATGTGTCTCCCAGAACATGAAAGCCTGGGGTGAAAATCCTTACCAAATGAGGCCTGTTATAGGTTGCTAGTGTGAGATTTAGATGTCAGCCCTGCTAGCATTACCACCATTATATAAAAGATACATGAAGAATATATAATAGTAACAAGAGGGAAAGAAAAAGGACTTCATTTGAATAAAGAAGAAATTGGCTATAGAGCTAATCATAGAAATAGTAATCATTATAATTCTTCTCTATCTCAGCAGACTTATATACGTAAATGTTCAAGAATGCTCCATTTGAAGCTTCATTTTGTAGATAAAAAGAATCACACCTCAAAGTGGTATGCAAATACTCTGTGGCAAAAGTGATGAATGAAAAGAAGACTTTCTTGACTCATCCACAACGATATCTTTTTAAGGAGTTTTCCATAGTTTTTCATATGCTGCAATGTATCATAGCATAAATAAATGAATATCTAGAAAGAAATTTACTTCAAAATAAAACAACTTATGTTTCCCCAAGAAAATCAATTCATGTACCCAAACATTTCAATAGATATTATGCGATCAAAAGTGCTCTCCATCTTAAAACTGGTAATGTCTCCAGCATATATAACTATATTGGACATCCCCAATTCACTGGACATGCCACCAAACTAGGCAGATTAAATCAAGAAACAGAGATTAATTGCACAAGAATGGAAGAAATCAAGTAGTAATTAAGAAAATGGATACAAAAAAATAATTTGGAAATTCAAAAGCAGATGATAGAATATTTCACAAGGTAGAGAATCTTTCTTGTGTCTGAAACCTGGATGAAAGATCAACGTGAAAGGTTGGCAAGACAGCCTTAGGATTATTAAAACATACACAGTAAACAGGTTCAAGAGTGCTTTAAGCTGACAATTATTTTGGTGTACATGATATGTCCATGTTGTTACTTGATAATAGGTCTTAAAATTTATAACAGTTAAAATGTTTGAAACAATAGATATGAAAATTAAAAGTATATTAGAACTGAATACAGGTAGTGAAATATTTGCATAATTTAGATAAAATTGTGTTGGGATACAATTAAGAAATTAAAGAAAGAAGAGGAAGATAATAAAATGATATTAATCTAAATGTTAAACAAATAGTTAATGTTTCTAAAGATTGATCCTTTATTGTCAGAACTCCTCTAAAAATTATTAGAATAATATCTTCCTCTTTGTGTTATTAATGGTCATTTAAGTTGTTTCTAATTTCACCTCTAGTTAACGATTGTTTCTTTTAGAAACATCATCTTTGTAACTCTATTTAAAGGAGTTGTCTCCTTGATTAATTGAACATCGATTCTTTGAAATCCATATGCTTTTCCATCTGTATTATGGTATCAGAGCATTGGTTATTTTCGAAATAATTTTTCAATTAAAAATTCGTCACGAATTTTTAATAGTTTTTTTGAAAAATTTCTTTGTTTATTTGAAATTGCTACTTTGGCAGTTCGTTTTGGCTGCAGCTACTAGGGTTTTCTAGCTATTTTCTACCCTCTCCTGCGACCCGTCTCTCCTGCATTTCGCGCAACCACGCGATGCAATTTTTTTCCCGCTGCAAATTTTTTTCTGCCATTTTTAGATGGAAATCTACATTTTCGATTAGGGTTTTTATCCTTCAGATCAAGTCGAATTTTTTTTCCGATTGTAGATTCTTGGTGGGTTTCTCGAGATCTCAACTGGGTCGTTGTCAGAATTTTCTGGGTGCTTCGATTTTCGTGCCTTGATTTTCGAGTCAGCAGATCCAAATTCCAACAGCAAATTCTTTTTGGGTTTTTCGCAAGGATTTCTGGGTTGTCTTCAGATTTTGTCAACCGGAATTTTTTTTCTTGAAATTTGTGCCTGTCGTACTTCATTTTCTGAAGTCTGTACTTGCATCTGCCTCTGTTTCTGCATTGGGATTCAAATTTTTTGAATTTCGTGCCAGCACCTCTTCTCAGTTTTTTCATTTTTCGTGCATTGGGAAACGTGCAAGATGATGTCATTGACCAACTTGATGTTGGAAGGCAGTCAGGTTTTGTGCACTTAGCATCTTCTCAATACCTTGTTTTTTGTGCCTCGAAAAGCGTGAAGATGGCTTACGGGCATCGATGTTTGTTTCTGTTTTTAATATTTTTTTACCTAAAAAAAATTCTGATGGGTTTTAATATTTTTTTCCCTTGAAAAAATCTGTGGGTTTTAATAATTTTGTCTGTAATGTCCCTACTAGTTAGAGATCACTATCCTGCAAAACAGATTGTTAGACTACAACAGGCATGTAAATATATAACTAATCTAAATTGCAATCTAACTTTAAAATACTTAATTAACATAATCATAATTTTAATCTAATAAAAAAGATACGAATGCCATACAAAAGTATGTCCTTAGGCGGCCATGAAGCTCGCTTTCTTGGAACCCATCTTGGTTCCAAGCCCTCTAGAAAGTCGAAGGTGAATTTGACTCCTGTCTTGAATGTAATTTCTTACATCCAAGCCTTCCAGGAAATCGAAGGTTAATTCGATTCCTGTCTTGGGTGTAACCTCTTACACCCAAGCCATCCAAGGAAGACCATGTTTTCATTCCTTGCCTTGGATGATGCATCCCATCACCCAAGTCCTCAGAGTGGACCGGCCAGATCCATCTCCTCTTGGTTGAACTTAATCAACCAAGCCATACATATGCATATCAATGTTCAATATATACTGCCCTAGGGATTATCATAATCCCTCCCTTAGACTAAGGGAGTTTCCTCCCTATAGCCTCCATCATGTGATAACATTTATAATATATTTTTGCCTTTCATTACTATTTTCCTATTCCATATTCCATATGTACATATTCCTGATTTAACATGTATTTTCTACATATTTTCCTTAAAAACGTTCATTAACCCATATTCACATATATTCTTACTAAGCATTGACATATATTCCTTAATACCTAAAATCCATTCATTGATGTGTTCATTAAAGCATTTATTATCATAAATATTATATATACATTAACTACATTTATTATCCCCCTTCATTACCTATCTAGTAGAAAAATCATTCATTAATGTATTTATTATAATATTAATTATTTACATCCATTAATTATTTATATTATAATATTAATTATTTGCATCCATTAAAATATACAATAATTAACATTAACATATACCTTGCCTATATTCAATGATATATATATATTAACTTAATTACGTTCCTTAGTATATGGTAATATTTTACCCCTTACCTTTTTGCCCGCAGCAGAAGTCCCATTCTCTGAAATTCCCCCCCCCCCCCCCCCCCCCCCGCTCTACCTTCGTGCTTTCTCCTCCTTGTATATCCTTCATATAACCTTTCATAGAAAGGTTGTGACTTTTCAATGTAACATGCCTTTTCCTTAATACTTTTTAATTAATCTTTGTTATATATCTCTATTCAACTCATACATGTATTTCTTTTCCTTAATAAATCGTTGACTATTAAAGTGATTACTTTGGTTCTCCGTTATTCTTTTAGATGATAAATATTAATCAATTAATCATAGTTTCAGATATTAATAAATGAATATCAATTAATTGATAATAATATTAAATAAACATTGATTAATTAATTAATAATAATTGTTACATTTATTTCATATTTGAATTAAATATATTAAATTAATAAATAAACATTTATTAATTAATAATTTAATTACTACATTTAGGTTATATTCATTGATAAGTGAAAACATATATATATATATATATGAATCAAATAATATTACCTATTATATTTATTAACACTATCATTGCCTAGACACTAATTATTAGTCTATCTAATGGTTGTAAAGGCAGACAGATCTGACATGTGTCAGATCTGGTCTCCCACTATATATGATATTATATATGATTGTCATACGTATTGTTGTCTATAAATATTACTATTAATATTTTATATTAATATCCATGTATTAATATTACTATTAAATTCTGCATGCCACTATATATGATATTATATATGACTGTCATACGTATTGCTAATATATAATATCCTCTTTAATTGTATTATTTATATCCTCTTTGTACTTTAATTGTATTATTATTTATTATTAAATATATAAATTATGTTGATAATATATAATATTTAAATCATAAATAATATTTAATTAATGAAATTTAAATAATCATTCATTGGTAATTATTCTATTAATTAATAATAATAATTTCTTCATTTAGGGTCTCTCCCTTTCTCTCCGTATATATATAACGATCCAGGAGGGGACATGACATTGTCCTAAAAAATTATCTATGGGTTTATGATTTTTTCCTCAAAAATTGTACTTTGCCACAGTCTGTTTTTTTGTCGCACCTGGAGTTGTTGTGCGAACATCTGCACTAATCTCTTATTTGCAGTCTATTTTCGGGCATCTTGCTCATCTGCAATAGTTTGGAGGGTTTGCCGATTTTTTCCTCAAAATCGTGACAGTTGTTCTTGGTGTGTCTCTGGTCACAGGGAGGGACGGTTCTCCAACATCAGGTTGGACGATTGGTGTTGTTTTGGGTATCTCCCAAAGTTCTGCAATTTCTGGGAGGGTCGGTGGCAGACTCATCTCAAGTGGCAGAGTTAGTGGCAGACTCTTGTCTTCTGTTGCAGCGTGTTCTAAGAAGAAGGGGGCAACCTTCTCTATTATTTCTCTTGGTAGTTAGAATAATGACCATTAAGGGAAGGTATTAGAATAATATCTTTCTCTTTGTTTTATTAATGGTCATTTAAGTTGTTTCTATTTTCACCTCTAGTTAACGATTGTTTCTTTTAGAAACATCATCTTTGTAACTCTATTTAAAGGAGCTTTGTCTCCTTGATTAATTGAACAACATCGATTCTTTGAAATCCATATGCTTTTGCATCTATATTAAAAATATGGAATGAGATAGTAACCAAAGTGGTATTTGATGCTTACATTGTGACGAGGCCCTATAGAAATCCCCAAAGAAATTACAAATTTAATTTGAGATTTATGATTTTATGACATGGAGATCGCATAGAAACAGATTTAACAACAAAAGAAACTGCTCAACACTTATTAAATTGACCATAATTATATATGCAAATCACATTCAAGTACAATACATTATGGATTTGTATGTGACACTAGGATGTACTTTATACAAAAACACAAAATTGGACTTCCTTTCATATATATCGTCCTAACTGCAAAATTTCCATCCAAACGAAGACATAATTCAATGGGGGATAAGTTTTACCCTCTCCATTGAGCTTGAGAAAATGTAACATCAATCCTGGTTGTATTTCTCAATAGTTTATTCAATATAGTCTTGGAATTGATATGGTGTTTTTAAACATGCAACATTGGATGTGAGTAATAATTATTAAGTCGGAAAAAAATGGAAACAACATCAGATCTACAATTTAATCATTTATGCATGGGATAACTGGTAGACTTTAGTGAGATGCTCATATATGTTGATTGCTGATTAATTATGTAAAGTGAAAATGAGAAACATAATTTCAATGTCATTGTGCATCTTGATTTTGCTGATAAAACTGAGTTGAGACTTGCGATTATATGAGCATTCTAGTTTATAATTAATAATAATATGATTAGCAATTATAGATTTTACTGATTATTTTCTTTAGTAAAACAGTTATTGTTGATGTTTAATTAGCTTCCAGATTGACAATAGAGAGGCATGTACATAGTTGTCTAACTGGTGGCAATCAGTATCACAATAATTTCAATTAGATTAGAATTCACCATTTCATTTCAATGTGTTTTGTTTGTAGTGAGATGCTCATATATGTTGATTGCTGATTAATTATGTGAATTGAAAATGAGAAAAATAATAATATGATTAGCAATTATAGATTTTACAGATTATTTTCTTTAGGACAACAGTTATTGTTGATGTTTAATTAGCTTCCAGATTGACAATAGAGAGGCATGTACATAGTTGTCTAACTGGTGGCAATCAGTATTGCAATAATTTCAATTAGATTAGAATTCACCATTTTATTTCGATGTGTTTTGTCTGTAGTATGACATGACTTTAAAGGTTTGTGCTCAATTTTTCTGAGTCTGAATTTTTTGATCCTCCATACTATTTTTTATGCCTATGATATCCTAAGAGACTAAGAGATTGCCATGTCCCCTTTTTAGAAATAGAGACATGGAGAAAACCTTTCTCCTATTCTCATTTCCTGTAGGCTAAACGATAAAGCAAGGGAAATAATTAAAATATTATTTTCAGTTGGGCTTAGTAATTTCTAATTTAAGAGGCAACTTAATAATATTGTTAAAATAAAATGTGTTTTAAAAAATAGTATTAACATAAAAAGTATTTTTAGAGACTTAAGGAAATTGGACTCATGGACCCATTTGAGCGCTACCTACGTAAAGGAGGTGCTTAGATTCATTTGAGCATCATATCTTGTCTTTGTTTGTTA
Organism: Cryptomeria japonica; assembly: GCF_030272615.1. Taxonomy (NCBI): domain Eukaryota; kingdom Viridiplantae; phylum Streptophyta; class Pinopsida; order Cupressales; family Cupressaceae; genus Cryptomeria; species Cryptomeria japonica. Next base: position 259,606,257 of record NC_081413.1, read on the forward strand.
TCCAGATTTTCAGAAATTTGAGCATTGTGTTCAACTTCTCAATTGAGGATGAAACTATTGGTTGATTAGAGAGATATTTGAGGAAAAAAACCCTTATTTCTATATTGGTAATTCCATCTAGGTGTTTACACGTGAGCTGATTTTGGTCATTTTCGAATTTGGAACAACTGGATTTGCAAGCAAATGTTTCTGTTCAAAGGGTTTCATTGTAAATTTTTTAAAATTATTTGTTACTTTTCGACCATTCTTCCATGGTTAGATCTTGAGTGCCACCTAGCCATTGTCATCTGTTGTTGTTTTAGGGTTTGGACATAGTCTGCATGATATTCATCATCAGTTGTCACTATGCCAGACATACAAGGAGATTTTATTATTGATGACTTCCTTTGTTCACTATCATAACATTGTTTGGAGCACCATATCACATTCCCAGCTATCTTTCGGAAGTGCCATCACTTGGGAGGGCAGATTATCCTCATGTATTGCTGTTACATCACTATTTCAGACAATATTTGGGTGTGCACTAGCTTTGAGAGGACAATTCAACATCAATTTAGGAAAATTGTATCTCTTTCAACCAGCATTAATTGTTGTTTATGGATTGATTATACCATTGACATCATTGGTTTAGGTAGACGATAACATTGTGATGGGTTATTGCTTACTGTGCAGCCTCATTTTGGTACTTTCTACCCACTCCCTTGACTTCCAAACCCCATCACAGCCTTTCCAACTAATCTGCAGCAGCCCAATAGTCTGTATAATAGGGGTATTATCAGCCAAGGAGTGTTCATACATGTATGAAAATTAGCCAATAATACCTAGATCTGTTAGCCATATAATTGCATTAAGTCTATGAGAGGAAATAAATCATTTGTAATTCTAATTTTCATTCATGATATCTGTAATGTTCCCTTCCTAGGTGACAGGCAATTGAGCAAGGGCTGGCCTATCATTGGGTTCCCGTAGGCCAATGGAGTGGAAAGGGGACCCATACTGAGGTTTGTGGAGCTACATAGGGGCTTTATAAGCCATTCTGTATGGTCTAAGGCAGTTTCCTAAATTTTAGGAGGATTCCTATTTTTTAGGGATTGACTGAGAGTTGACCAGAACACATTAGGAGACCTCAAGGATCATTCTAGAGGCTTTGGTTGCAGTTCCTATTTTTTAGAGAGGATCCCTATTTTTTAGGAGGGGACTAGTAGTGGCCCTACAATATTTAGACATTGCTAGGATGGCACGTGCATCATCAGTTTTCAGTTTGGGATGGTTAGGTGATGGGGTTTGAATAAAAATTAAGTATTAAAGTATTGGCTTTAATATTTAATAAAATAAAATAAAGTGTTAAACTTATAAAAGGACCCCATGTCCTAGTGAGATAAAGTTGTTTTAAAAAGGGGGCCATTGAGGGGTATTAACACAAAAATAAAAAAATAAAATATTAAATACATTATGAGCCCAATTTCCAACACACATCTTGAGAAGACTTTATTTTATTAAAATTTAGGTAAATTAAAAGGTGGAGAAGAAAAAAGTTTAATAAAATTTATTAAAATAAAGTATCGAAACCCTAAAGCTAGGATTAGGGTTTGGAGTCAATAAAAGAACATGAGGCTTCATTTTGGCATTCTATTATTCATTTTTACATCAACAAATTGGGAATTGAGCTCTGCAGATGATTTTCAGCAGCAGATAAGACTTCTGGAAACGAAAACTCCCTAGAGATTGGTGAATTGGACGAAACCCCAGTTCACAGTTGAGAGGAATCCACACAAGGTTTCTATTGGTACTTTAGAAGACATTCTTTTCAGAAAATTTTAGAGTATATTGCAGATTTTGGAGGGTTTGGAATCACCCTAAGGAAGCCGCTTCATTCTTAGAGCCAGCCATACCATTTCCATAGCTGGTCGTACCATTCAGCAGGCTCCAGGTTGCACATCATGACTGTACCAGCCCAGAAAGGGTTTGGATCTCGTGAAAACTTTATTGTCAACATCTTCCAACAATGATTTGATGATTTCTACAGGCTACAGGAGTTGAATTTGGTTCAGATTTTTGTTTTTGTTAGTAAATTGAATAATCTTGCCTAGAGACCAGGTGTGGGACTTAGCAATTCCCCAGTTTCTTTCAGTATTTGTTTTTGGTAATTATTGTAGAAGCAAATAAAGCCATTTGGAGTCATCTTTGCTAGTTGGGAGCTCATAGATTGTATTCCCTTAAAGATTCATCAATAAAATCCCCTCCTGGTTGAGCACTGGACTCCTAGTATGCAAATAGTTTCTGTGGTGAATCAGTTTTCTTAATTCTAAAAATTATTATCTTGCTGTTCCAAATATCAGAACTCTGAATTTATTGTTCAGTCATTTAAATTTCTGCATTTTGAGTTCAAAAGGATTGTTTCATTGGCATACATTCATGATACACCCTTATGCAATCATTGGTAACTAAACCCAAGCAAAAACCTCATAAAAACTATCCCAAAACCTTCAATCAGCAACGTTAAAATCAGAAAAAATTCAGTTGAGCTTGGTTGGGGATCCTTCAATATCAGTCTATGTAATTGATCCAGTTGTAGCAAATCAAATAAAATCAGGGTTTCAAGTGGACGATTGTTTAATTTAGATTAAGTGTTTTTGATACCCTAAGGTTTCATAATAAATGACTACTCACAATTGAGGGTTCACTATTCATTTTCAGTCATAAATCATCCAATATATTTGTGGTAATTTGATATCTACAAGTTGGATCTGCTATATTTGATGAATTTGGAGTTGCATACAAGCATCAGGAAGCTTTGAAAATATTGTTTGAAGTTGCATATTTGATTTACAAGGGTTTTCAATATTTTATATTGTTGATTATATAGGGTTTGGCATCTACATTTGGAGTTTGATAATTGTTTCAGGGACAGCAGGGGATGGCAGGATGTGTTTCCAGTACGGGGGTATTTTTGGGCCATTTTTTAGGGGACGGCAAGGGACAATTGTTGAAAAAGTAGGGGAATTTTAAAAAATATAGAGAAATTTCAAAAAATATAGAGAAATTTCAAAATATGCATATCATAACATTGATAAAGCATTCATCGTAGAAATTGTAGAAGCTTAATGCATAACATTAGACTTGAGTTGAGATTAGCCATGAGAATCGACAAACAAATTAACAAAATTCAAATCCTTTCATTGTCAATGTGCATACATATTATGTTAAAATTATAACAAAAATGCCCAAAGGCTCCAAGTTTCAACTATGAAATGATATTAACTATAAACAATAAACATAGAACTAAGAAAATATATGGTTGTCCATAATTGGCACATGGTAGGTCTAAGAGTCTAAATCTAAAACAGAGCTCGAATCTAAGTCACTGCCAATACAAGGGTCTGCCTCAACCAATGGAACTCCAACCAATCCCTTAGGTGTCTCCTCCTCTTCAACCTGCATAGCATCTTTGAAATTGGCATCCCAACACAAGGCTGGAGCCTGACGATATGCAAGAGTTCAGTGATACTATAGCTACAAAGCACTGTGTACAGCCACCAACTTCTTCGATCGTCTAGAGGTAAGGTTGTTCCTCTTGACTAATTGGATAAAGCTATATGTGGACTAATTCCTCTCTGTAGTAGAGGAATTGGCAACCTGTGAAAGAAGATAAACAACAAGTAATCTCAGCTTCGATGCATCCCTACCATGCCACATCCACCATCCAATTGGGTTGATTTGAGCTATGTAGCTCTATCTGACCTTGCCTTTGGTCTTCTGAAGGTTGGACCACGAAGATTAAATGCAAGACAATATGTGCGAAGTAGAGTAGATTCCTGTTTAGTATACATTTTTGCAAGGGCCCTAAAGAAGCCTTTGTTAGGATAACCGGTGAACAACTAAGACAGGGGGGGAGGGGGGGGGGGGTGAATCAGTTGTTAACAAATTATAACTTTTAATCCACAATACAACCTTAAACAAATCAAGTACCGATAAAACATATATAGATGCCGATAGGAACAGATACCGGTAAACAATACAACTTAACAATTAACCAGATAAACAATGCAAAGCAACCATACCACATAGCACCATGATTTGTATGTGGAAAACCCGGAAAGGGAAAAAACATGGTGGGAAGCCTACCCACAGTCAGATGTCAGATAATACTTCTGCAGAAAGTATGTGTTACAAGAGGGACCTGCACTTGCAGGAAGGCACACTGCCTAGAGCGTACTGCTCATTACAAAAGAGTCTCACTAACTACAGAGAGGCTACAACCATCTCAAGATAAATGGACAACAATCCAATAGAGTGAACTGCTAGAAATGGCATCTACCATGCCTGATTACAGTCCCGGTTAAGCTCAGTGTCGGAGGACTAAATCCTCTTCTAAATCCAATTCGATCACCAATGATCGATCAACTCCTCTGCCTGAATGATATTACAATATTCACACATTACATTCCTTGATCATGACCTTTTCAATAACCATGATACTTTACAAAGAGTTTCTACCTCTTATTTATACAAACCCTAAGGCCTAAACCGATTAGGTTGGCCACCTAAAGATATTACAATAAGATCATTACATAATTCCATTTACATTGATATGCCATGTCGGCTTAAAACCAAAACAATAATAACAAATCCATAAATCATCTCGAATCATCCCAGTAACATGTAGAGTACATGTTAGCATGATACCGGTCCATAACCTAGATAGGTACGGACCTATTCTGGGTCCACCACGCTAAAGCAATGTCTTCAAGCAGTTGAAACACGATCAAAGAACATCTTCAGCATCCTGAAATCCATGAAGAAGCTGCACCAACACCAATTATGCATCCTCTCACAATTCCTCAATGAAAGCTCTGCCGGTAAAGCCTTAAACCAGTGTCGGCAAGGGTTCACCAGAATGTATGATAGCATCCGATTACCAAGCCAATACCAACTGACCAAAACATGCTCATAGAGCATTTTACTGATCCAATCATGCCGAAGTGTCCAACAGATAGTCTCTTCTGCCGGTAACACTAGATCTTCTACCGGTAACCAAAACTTGTCTGTCGATAACCAACCATAACAGCTAGTGTTGACATTAATGTCAAAACATCAATGCAACACATAATCAATTCATCCATAATGCCAACAATCTCCCCCTTTGGCATTGATGGCAACACTAGATGTGAAAAACATCTAAGTACCAAGAAATGCCAAACAAGTCTCCCCCTGTGGAAGACAACCAGCAATCAATAGCTCTCCCCCTGTGAATGATATCTCTGTAAGGTTCTGAATGATTTTTCACATTACTATCACTCCCCCTTTGACATCAATGCCAGAAATCTGACAAAAATATCAAAGCAATGATATAAATCTCTGAATCTCAAAGCTAACTACTCCCGCTGAGTAGTAGCACCACTCATAAGTGCCGGAATGAATAATGTCTCTGATAATACATGTCGGACTGATGACAAACTTCATCAATCAAGTCTCTGTCGAAGGGGCAAAAACCCCTAACCTGTCTCTCAAATACTCAAATGATTCTTTAGACAGCGGTTTAGTGAATATGTCTACAATCTGTTCTTTAGTGTTCACATAAACCAATTTGACTTCCTTTGCTTCAACCTTGTCCTTCAAAAAGTTATACTTTATTGAAATATGCTTAGTCTTAGAGTGAAATACCGGATTCTTGGACATGTCAATAGCTGCAGAGTTATCACAGTAGATAACTACCGGTAAACTACAATTTACCCTGATATCCTTCAACATTTGCTTCATCCACAAGACTTGAGTGCAATTAGTTGCTGCTGCAACATGCTCAACTTCTGCAGTAGATAAAGAAATGCATGACTATTTTTTGTTGATCCATGAAACCAGTTTCTTTCCAAGAAAGAAAGCTCCACCAAAAGTGCTTTTCCTGTCATCAGTATCACCTGCCCAATCTGAGTCAGTATAGGCACATAAAGTGAAATCATCATTTATGGAATACTATAAACCATATTCTGTCGTTCCTTGCAAATACCGGAATATCCTCTTTACTGCACATTCATGATTTTCTTTAGGATTACTTTGACATCTTGAAACAATACTTACTGCATTCATAATATCAAGTCTAATCTGAGTTAGATATAGCAGACCACCAATCATAGACTTATACCTTGTCAGATTTACCGGTGTAGAAGTATCCTTGATAGATGATTTCTCACTTGTAGCCATAGGAGTACTTACCGGTTTGGAATTCTCCATACCAAACTTTTTCAACAATTCCCTCAGATACTTAGTTTGACAGATAAAAATCCCTTTGTCAGTTTGAGTAATCTGCAAACATAAAAAAAATTCCATCTAACCAATCATGGACATTTCAAATTCATTCTTCATGTCGTTAGCAAATTCCATGCACAGTTTATCTTCTCCTCCAAAAATGATATCATCAACAAAAACTTCAATAATCAGAATATCATTATCAGTGATCTTATAATATAGATTACTATCAGCACTGCCTTTAGTAAAACTAAGTTTCAAAAGATATTTATCCAACCTTGCATACCAAGCTCTAGGAGCCTGTTTCAATCCATATTTTCTTTAATCTGCAAACCATATCTTTGTCATTTGTCAGTGAAAATCCATCAGGTTGCTCAATGTAAACTTCTTCCTCAAGCTCACCATTCAAAAATGCACATTTGACATCCATTTGATAAACTTTATAGTTCTTATAAGCTGCATAGGCAAGAAATAGTCTAATAGCTTCAATTCTAGCTATAGGTGCAAATGTCGCACCATAATCAATTCCTTCCATTTGAGAATATCCTTTACAAACCAATCTAGCCTTGTTCCTTATAACTTGACCATCCTCATTCAGTTTATTCCTAAAAACCCATTTAGTTCCAATAACATTCTTATTTTTAGGCCGAGAAACTAAAGACCAAGTTTCATTCTTCTCTATTTGATCGAATTCATCTTCCATAGCCTTTATCCAATGTTTATCCTCACAAGCTTCAATAATAGTTGCCAGTTCAACTTGAGAAATAAGACATACCTCTTCATTTGCTAGTTTCCTTCTTGTCATAACTCCCTTGTTTCTATCTCCAATAATTTGATCTTCAGAATGATTTAATCTTACATACCTTGGTGTCTTTTGAACTTCAGGTTCACTATTCTGATCATCAGTCACAGTTGAATTTTCTAATTCTGTCGGTGTAACTGTCTCAGCTTCCTGTACCAGTTGAGGCATTGCCGGTTCAGTTATGATCATTTCCATTGTCGGTTTCCTGTCATATGATATAGAATGATTTATGTACTGTTCATCCACTTTCACATTAGCGCTCTCCACAATTTTTTGCAATCTTTTGTTATAACATCTATATGCTTTGCTCTGAATTGAATAACCAAGAAATATCCCTTCATCACATCTAGGATCAAACTTTCCAATTGAATCATCTCTTTTGATATAGCATTTACTTCCAAAAATTCTGAAATACTTAACAGTAGGTGTATGTCCAAACCATAGTTCATAAGGGGTCTTACTGGTTTCACCTTTGATGTGAACTCTGTTGAATGTGTAGACTGTTGTACTCACTGCTTCTCTCCAGTAGATATGAGGCAATTTGGCTTCCATCATCATAGATCTAGCTGCATCCAAAATGGTTCTGTTCTTTCTTTCAACTACTCCATTTTGCTAAGGGGTCCTAGGTGCAAATAGTTGTCTTATGATTCCATTTGTCTCACAATAACTGTTAAATTCATGAGAAGTGAATTCACCGCCATGATCTGATCTTAGACATTTGATTTTCAATCCAATTTCTGTTTCCACCTTCACTTTAAAAGATCTTGAATTTCTCAAAAGCTTCAGACTTCTCCCTTAGAAAAGTCACCCACATCATTCTAGAATAGTCATCAATAATCAGCATGAAATACCTATCACCTTGAAAGCTTCTAGTCCTTGGTGGACCACATAAGTCAGTGTGAATCAAATCAAGTACATCATTAGATTTATCATGTATGCTCTTAAAAGAATCTTTGACTTGCTTACCCAATTGACATTCCTTACATACCGGATTATGAGGCTTCATAATCTTAGGTATATCTCTAACTACCTTAGTTGAACTGATTTTAACAATACAATCAAAATTAACATGACACAACCTCTTATGCCATAGCCAACTCTCATCAATATGAGCAATCAAACATGTCTTATTACCAATGTTCAAGTGAAAGATATTACTTCCAATCTGACTACCAATTGCAATCTCCAAACCAGTCTTGTTAATGATTTTGCATTTTCTATCTTTAAACTGAAGTTGAAAACCCTTATCAACTAATTGACCAACACTCAAAAGATTATACCTTAAACCTTATACATAATAGACATTATCAGTGTTATGCTTGTCATCCAAAGAAATAATACCTCTACCTTTGATCATACATGCCTTGTCATCTCCAAATCTGACTTGACCGCCATTGTATTCTTGCAGGGACAGAAATTTCCCTTTATCTCCAGTCATATGATGTGAGCATCCACTATCAATTACCCATTCATCCTTATCTTAAACTTTTGCTACCAGAGCTTTTTCTTCATTCTTGATAGCCGGTTCTGGTTCATCTTCCTTCAAAGCATAGAACACCCATTCCTTTCCATTTCCAAATCCACTAGCAAAGTCTTTTGTCGGTTCATCTCCAGAGTCATCAGTTACTCCTTCCTCATCTACTATGTAGCATTGTTTACTTTTCTTGAATCTATATATGTTTGGGTTAGGCTTAAAACATTTCTTAACTCATTCCTCAAACCTTGCATTCCTTTCAGGACATCTAGATGCAAAATGACCAATCTTATTACATGCAAAACATTTAAAAGGTGTTTTTCCTTCATACTTACTTCCAGTTGGTCCTTTACGTACTCTTCTAACAAATAAAACTCTTAAAGACTAATGTTTCTAAGACTATTAAAACTCTTGCTACTACTTTACATGCTAGGAGAGATATAAATGAATGGTTGATTGATAGTGGATGTTCAAATCGTATGACCAGTGATAAGAGTAAGTTTGTAAAACTTGAGAAATATGATGGAGGTTCTGTTACGTTCAAAGATGATCAGACAACACAAATTATGGGAATTGTCTCTATTACCTTTGATGGAAAACATAATACTGACAATGTTTACTATGTGAAAGGTTAGCATCATAATCTCCTAACTGTTGGACAAATGTTCAAAATGGCTACAATGTTGTTTTTCAGGATAGTGGTTGTGAGATCTGGAAGAGACCCGGAACTATTATTGTAGTAGGGAAAAGAACTGGTGGAAACATGTATCTGCTAGAAGGAGCTACAAGACACTATTTGTTATCTCAATTCAATGATAGTTGGCTCTGGCACAGGAGGATGTGTCACATCAACTTTGACAATTTGGTAAAGATTAGTTCAACAAGTGCAGTAAAAGATTTGCCAAGGCTGACCAAACCGGATAACAATATTTGCAAAGAATGTCAAGGAAAAGAAGACAAAAGGAACAATCTTCTACCAGACTATTGGACTTGGTGCACACAAACTTATGTGGTCCTACTAGAACGAGAAGTATACAAGGTGAGAGGTATTTCATGCTCTTAATTGATGATCATTCTAGAATGACATGGATTGCATTTTTAAAGGAGAAATAAGAAACATTAGAAAAATTCAAAATATTCAAGGCAAGAGTTGAGAATGAAGTTGATAGAAGAATTAAGTGTTTGAGATCTGCCAGAGGAGGAGAATTTATTTCTGATGAGTAACAATTTCTGTGAGAAACATGGAATTAGAAGACAATTATCCACCCCAAGGACACCACAACACAATGGTGTAGTGGAAAGAATGAATAGAATTGTACAAGAGGTAGCCAGAACGATGATTAAAGGAGCAGGATTACCAGAGGTTTACTGGAGAGAAGCTATACACACGGTAGTATACACCCTTAATAGAATTCTATTTCAGAAAAGATATGGGAAGACATCATATGAACTATGGCATGGAAGGATATCGACAGTGAAGTATTTCAAGGTATTTGAAAGTAGATGTTATATCCGGAGAGATGAGGATAATCTTGGAAAATTTGACAACAGAGCGGATAAAGGCATATTCCTAGGATACTCTACAAGGAGCAAGGCATACCGGTGTTACAACAAAAGACTAAACAAAATTGTTGAGAGTGCAAATGTGAAGGTTGATGAAGACATTTCTAAAGACTGAGATTAATTAGCAGGATATGAATCAGATGAGTCCTTTGACAGAAAAAGGGAAGAGGAAAATAAAGAAGAAAAGAAAAATGAAACTCGGGATGCTCTGGCAACTACATCAAAGACCCCAAGGTGTATGTACAAAGGAATCACTCTGAGGATCAAATTATTGGAAACAAGAACAGAGGAATTATTAAAAGAAGTAAGGCGGCTCAACTGAAGTCGGTAGAAGAAGCTCGCAACGATCAAAATTGGATAAAGGCAATGAGAGAAGAACTAGACCAGATTGAGAAAAATCAAACATGGTAACTTGTACACAAACCGAAAGATAAAAATGTAATTGGAACAAAGTGGGTATTCTAAAACAAGTTGGATGAAGATAGAAAGGTTGTAAGAAACAAAGCAAGGTTGGTTTGCAAGGGTTACACTCAGGTTAAAGGCATTGACTTTGAGGAAACATTTTCTCCAGTTGCTCATATGGAAGTTATTAGGATGTTCTTAGCCTTTGCAGCTTTTAAGGACTTCAAAGTTTATCAAATGGATGTAAAATCAGCATTTTTGAATGTTGAACTAAAAGAAGAAGTTTATATTGAACAAACAAAAGGATTTAAATTGAGAGATGATCTGGATATTGTTTGCAGTTTGAAGAAGTTTTTGTATGGATTGAAAAAAGCTCCTAGAGCTTGGTATGGAAGGCTAGACAAGTATTTGATTGGTCAAGAGGGATCTGCTGACAGTTATCTTTATTTTAAAGTTGATTCAAGTAAAATCTTAATTGCTGTAGTGTATGTTGATGACATAATATTTGAAGGAAATGATGGTATGTGCAAAAGATTTGCTAGTGAGATGCAGAAGGAATTTGAGATCTCCATGATTGGTGAGTTAAATTTCTTCATTGGATTGCAAGTGAATCAAAATAGAAAAGGAATTTTCATTTCTCAGTCTAAATATGTCAAAGAATTATTGAATAAGTTTGGGTTGGAGAATTCTAAATCGGTGTGTACACCTATGACAACCGGATGCAAGTTAACAAAAGATGATAAATCTCCTAAGACTGATACAAGTGTAGATCAATGATTGGAGGACTATTATATCTAACTGTAACCAGACCAGATATCATGAATGTTGTTTGTTTAGCAGCTAGATTTCAGCAAGAACCAAAAGAAACACATGTTGTTGAAATTAAAAAAAAAATTAGATATTTGAAGGGAACAAAAGAGTTTGGGTTATGGTATCCCAGAGATTCAAATTTTACTTTGACAGCTTATACAGATGCAGATTGGGCAAGAAGTGTTGATGACAAAAAAAGTACAAGTGGTGGAACATTTTTCCTTGGCTCCTAGTTAGTTGCTTGGTCAAGTAAGAAGCAGGATTTTGTGTCTCTATCCACTCTTGGAGCTGAATATATCACAGCATCTTTGTGTTGCACACAGGTACTTTGTATGAAACAGACTTTGAAGGATATCCGTGTATCGTTTGATGAACTTATCTCAATTATGTGTAATAATACCAGTGCAATAAACATTTCTAAGAATTCGGTACAGCATTCCACAACAAAAATTATATTTATTCAGTATCACTTCTTGAGAGAAAAGGTGTTGGATAATGAAGTAAGTTTCATAGGGGGAGGTGTGCCCACCATTGTCCTTGGTGTCAAAGGGGGAGAGATGGATAGAAATAGTGATATAGAATGATGATGCAGAGTTGCAAAAAGAGAGTTTTTTAGTTTGTTGTTGATGGATGTTGCCATCAATGAGAAAGGGGGAGATTGTTGCAAATGTGATGTTGATGGTGCTATTATGGTTGTCATTAATGATTGTCATTGATGTCAACATATTGAACTGGTATGGTATTGGTTTTTTGAGTTGGTGATCCAAAATATGTTTACCGAACTGTTTGGTGCTCCGGAAGTTGTGCTCTAGATAGTAATTGATATTGTTGTTTGTGATCCAGATTCTCTGTTTTCTGGATATGGTGTTGATTGCTTGGTTCATGTTTATCTTGGTTCCATTCTTGTTTTGCTAAGTTGAGAAAGTGTTATTTTGGGTCCCATCCCATCCGGAATCGGAGATTGTGCAACGGCATTTGTGTAGCATATGAATCTTGTTTTGGCTACAGTATTTGTGAAGGATGTGTAACGTGTTGATCCGACCGATGAAGTGTGTTGTGGTGTGGTCCACTTCTCATTCCTTTCCACCACGGGAATGTTCAGTGCAGACCTATTTCATAATTATGTTTTGGCCAAATTGGATGGTTGTGAAATCAGGACGGTATAAGTAAAGGATGACCAGAATGAATATGAATGGAAGATATGCGAGATTGAAAAGCTAAATCCGACTAATGATTGATGTGAGAAGTTGTGCGAAGGTATGTAGTGTGTTGTTAGGTACCAGAGGCTGTTCCAGCATTGCTGCTTGAGGTAGTTGTATCACAGTGGTGGATTTTCTTTTCTTTTTTTCTCTTCCAGTAGTGAGCCTTTTGGGCAGTGAGCATTCTGGTAGTGAGCCACCTTTGTAAAAATCACCTTAACCAGTGTCACCCTAATAGATGTTTGAGAACTAACATTCTTCATGGTTTTTCCGTTCTTGGGTTTTCTACGTCATATCTGGTGTTCATTGTGTATGATTTCTTTGTGTATGTGTGCTTTCATGTTTACATTTGTTCACGTCAAATAATTCATATGTTGGTTATTCTGGATCTGTGAAAGAGTTAAAAAGTTTAATTGACAACTAATTCACCCTCCTCTCAATTGTCCGGACATTCAACACATAGTGTGGGCAAGGTGCTACTTGATCATCCCAATCTACAATTGCTTGAGGGCAAGAAATTCCATGAGGGACATATTGCCATGTCCCCTTTTTGGAAATAGATAGATAGAGAAGGCCTCTAGCCTGTTCCCATTTTTATTAAATGCCCTAGTTTTGCCCTAATATCAAATTTCCAAGGAAGTAGGAGATGGAATAGGATTACATACCTACTTAGATCACCCAAATTGAGGTCCTACAAACATCTTAGATAATCATTGAAAACATAATTAAACAAATCTTTGTTAGAAATAGTAAGCAAAACATAGATCTTGTTACTAGGGTTTAGGAACATTAACTTGATTATAAGATAATAAATAACTTAATGATGGATCTCAACCATAGGGAGGCTAAGATGAAGGGTATGTTAGGGTGCTTGAATGTTCCTCTCCCCTAGGCCCAAGAGTGGATATCCAATCCCTCTTGGCCTCATGGGACCATTCGGTCACCACCATGAGGTGGCGCACCTAGTGAGAATTCTCGTAGTCGTTCCCCTCACCATCCTTCCTTTATCTTCCCCCCCTATGATCTGAATTTCTAAATATTGTGGCCAATCATAATGGGGAAATCAGGACAATTACAGTAGGGTGTCCCAAGAATCCCTCCCTCCTAAGCCCAAGGGCAACAACCTTGTGCCTCACGGCCTCATGGGACCATTGGGTCAGCACCATGAGGCGGTGTACTTAGGAGAGGACCTCATCGCTGTTTCCCCTCCTTGTAATCCCTCAATGCCCTTACCATGGCTGATTATATATATATATATATATATGAGAGGACCTCATCGCTGTTTCCCCTCCTTGTAACCCCTCAATGCCACTAACATGGCTGATTATTATTAATCATAAACAACAGCATATTATTAATCAGCAATGAGCAGATATAAATAATATTCCCTATGCTATGTTCAAGGAACTCATACCAAACCCACAATATATGTTTGAACTTCTGTATACTTATTATTAATGTCCAATCTGATCTGATCGATGCCTGCACTTTTTTGTATTAAACTTGGAATCTGAATTTCTAATCCCTCTTCATATTAATTGATTACTCTTTTCATACCTTCATACTTCATTGAGGAGACACATCTCCTTGGAAAGAGATATCCCTTTAAAGGGTCATGTCTCTTCATTTCTATCTTACTATTTAAATCAGATCTGTGTTTCTGATTGTAGATTCAAGTTACTGTTTCAAAAGAAGTTCTCCTCTCACTTTTATACCTCATGTTTGGGTGAGTCACAACTTTTTATTTCATGCTTTTTGACCATTCATTAAACTTGACTACGTTTCAATTATTTTAATTTCATTTTTATATTTTAAATTTTATTCTTTTATATTTTAATTTTGTTATTAAATCCTATTTAAAAATAGGGACATTACATCAAACACTTAAGAATATTTAATATAAAAATGTTGTTTCCTTCAACTCAAATCTGATTTCATACTCATTTCCTTGTATACTTAAGTATGTGATCAAAGTATCTTGTATTTGATTAGTTTATTATATATTTAAAGTTGATTTATGAAAATTGCATAGAAAAATATTTAAATCCTATAAAATATGTATATTTCAAGGTATTTTCAATATGTTTAGTTTGAGTACCAAATCCAAATTTGACTCCAAAATCCACCTGTCGGGTGTGTGTTGACTCCTTGTAACTATGATCTAAACTATGTTTTGTAGTCTAGCCTGAAGTCAATCCCTTCATTATGACCTTAAATGGAATGATAAAAGCTAGTTATGACAATGTTAATACAATACAATTTCCTAAATAGCATTCCTCAACTTTATCCCCAATACCATTTCTCTCCATTTTTTCAACATAAAAAAGTATTATGTATTAAAGCTGGTACAATCATAGGACACCTTGAGAGGAAAATAGGTGATCCTGGAAGTGCCTGTGAAGGGAACAAAAAAATTATTAAGAGGCGTATTCAATCTCTAATTTTTGCCAAATTTTGACATCTTTAATTTTTGTCATTGATAACAACTATCTACCTTTTAGCTGATTTGACGTCAAGAGGGTTCATTCTTTAGATGGATCACAATTGACACTTTTTGGTCACGATTGAAATTGTCATTCCTCTATTGAATGAAATGATTCACATTAATACTTTTGTTTTTTTCACAATGGAAATATAATATCTTATTCTTAAGTCACAACTACTAGAAATATGTGACGTAAGTAGGATATATTTATCCAAAGAATAAGATAATTTAAATGTTAAAAGAATTTTATACACATATAAAAAAGTTGTCAACTTACAAATCATCATAGTTTAGAAATCAGAAGTGAAATCTCATTATGAGACAAAATAATAGATCGATCTACATGGGTTAGATGACAAGTGATAAACTAGGTGATATTGAAGAGGCATTGCGGAGCACAACATTTGACTTAATTTGAGGATTCATGACATTTGTTTTTCAAATTTTCTTAAGAACAGCATAAATTCTTGGTTGGCATATTCCACAATTCAAATATATCATTCTTGAATCCTATCCCAATATCCATAGTTTCAACCCTAACATTATGTTTAAAAAAATTCAATGTCTTACCCATTCAAAGTTATTAATATGATATTAGTACCAAAATTTAAATACTCATTTTTGCATTGAGAGCACATGCATGATGCTTGATGGAGGATCTATTAATATTTTGCAAGTAGAGCAATATTGAATTTATGCATAGTCACATTATATATAAAATAGATGCTAATATTTTACATACCTAGATTTCTCTATTATATATTCCTTTTGTGTGGTAGAATTGCAAATGCCAGTGACATGGCTATTTGGATACTTTTTGGCCATATAGAGAGTAAGAGAGCCCCAGCCACATCCAATGTCCAAAATAGTTTGCCCATCTTTAATCTGTGCCCTCTCACAATATAGTGACAGCATTGACTCCTCAGCCTCATCTAGCGTGTTTGTATCACTTGCAAAATAACATGAACTATAGACAAAGCGACAAACTAATTAGAACAAATCAAAATGTCATATGTAGTAACATAAATATTATCAAGAGGCAAAGCAACAAACTATAATGTCATAATAAATTGTAACATCTTTCATTGCAAGAACCACAAAATCATTTAGGAAAATGTTTACGTTGAACAAATCTCATTATAACTTGAGTTGTGGCCAAATTTTCATAAATTACAACCATCAAAAAGAACTCTTTTGATCTTCATAAGGAACAATGCATTAAAATGCCTCAAATTTATTGCACTGCAACTAGGTTATAGTTTTATCTAAATTATCCATAGAGAAATGGAAAAGGTAACTCACACAATCATATATATTTATGATTTTAATTTTTTTGTATTAAATTAAAAAGAAAGAAAGTTAGCGTCCAACTAGGTAGTGAAATAGCAGCAATTCAATCATCATAGACTTGATTTACATTAAGAGAAAAATATCCTTTTAAGCAATCATCTGAATATTTACAGCCACTAACTAAGAATTCTGACTTTCTTATTATTAACCTAAAACATCTAAATACTCACAACTATAATTTCACATTGTCCAAGTAGGAATAAATTGTGATAGAACAAAATATAGTTGAGCTTTCTTGATGCTGAATTTTTTAAGTTTAAATTGGCATTGAGGCCATTTTTCTCAAACTTAATACAAAAAATCATCAACTCTGTAGAGGCAATTGCTGTAGGAATATCCTAGTGGTTTCTCTTTAACATTTTTCTTTTATGTCTAACCTTTTATTCATTATTGTGGGGTTAGAGAATGTCATTTTATATTTAATCCCCTCAATAACAATGATGTTATCAGTTTTTTCTTATTTGAATTCACCATATTCCTATTGGTTTTCTTTAAGATAAGGTTGCATTCACAATACTGTGCTACTACATGGGAAAATACACTAAGACTTATGATGCCATTTAGTCCAATGATGGGATATTGTTTGACTTTGAGATCTATCACTAGAGCTCCTCATCGGTACTTTGACAGTGATAGTTTCCAATTCCTCTTCTCTCTAATACAACATTAATGAGACAATTTTGAGTCCTTTCATGCTCCAAGCTTTCATCATGAGAATTGCAAGTTCCTTCATGACTTGAGGGGAAGATGAATATTGTTGCACCTGGGATCCCTTTTTCTTTTTTTTGTTAAGTTGGCATCAAATTGTCAAATTTCATTGTTGCCATCCGAGAAACAAAATATAAAAAGCAGAGAACTAGCTGAAAGGAGACTCTATTTTTCTTAATTAACCCACACATGCCATCTATTGCCATAAACTTGAATAGGCACCTAGAAAATGGCATGCCAAATACAAACTCCAGAAAGAAAAATTGCCAGGGATACTCTCAATACTAAAGAGGCCTGTGGCTAAAACATTGTTAAAATTTACAAGTGTATGAGAGGCTAATTTTTTCCTTGACTTTATAATTTCCCCTTTTCAAGCATAACTTGTTTGTAAACAATTAGTCTATTTAACGAGTTTCCCCGTAGGCTAATTGGCGAGCAAGGGAGAACTCCAACTTTCTTGGAGAGAATAGGTTTAGTCAAGTAGAGGTTTTGTTCCTGATAGTGAGTTTAGTTGCTCTTCATAAAGTTCATTATACTTTTAGGATACATTTTTGTCTTTTTTGGAGCTCTCCAAACTTCTTGGAGAAGTTCTCTATTCTTAAACAGTTGCCAAGTTGCTTCAATTCATCATCCTAAGTCCTCAATGGCATATTGGTATGATCAAAGTTTCTTAATTGTCTCATTTCGATGCTTT
This sequence comes from Cryptomeria japonica, assembly GCF_030272615.1. Classification (NCBI taxonomy): domain Eukaryota; kingdom Viridiplantae; phylum Streptophyta; class Pinopsida; order Cupressales; family Cupressaceae; genus Cryptomeria; species Cryptomeria japonica. The sequence continues at coordinate 259,623,987 of NC_081413.1, forward strand.
TTGCAACTGGAGTGATGTCATGTCCCCCTCTTAGGCCTAGTCAATTTGGTGACAATTAGCTTATTTCCTGAGTTCCCGTAGGATAATTGGTAAGGGAAAGGGGAATCCAAAGTTCTTGGACAGTATAGGTCCAGTATTTCTTGGTTGCTATTTTTTGGCAATGATTTCAATTGGTAGTCCATATCCTCATGACACTTTCAGAAGTGTTTCCTAACATTTGAGTTCTCCAAATTTCTTGGAGAGCATCTATTTTTAGTAAGTCACCCGATTGGCTTTGATTAACATCCTACTTCTTTAATTTCATCATGGTGTGGTCAGAGTTGGATTTCAACATCGTTGCAGTGCTTTCCACAACTCAAGTGAAATATTTTAATTATGCACTTAAGCTTCTAATGATGAATTAATAAAGTAACTGCTCAAGTGTTATAATTTTATAGAATATGTTTATGTACCTCAAAAGTGGAGGCCTAGTAGAGATATGGGGTCCTTTTGCACATGAATTGAGATTTTATATTTCCAAAGTTCATTTTGAGGAATAAATGAATATTTTAATTTATAATTGGTTATTTTCCTTCCAAAAGAAATAGGTGTTGGGGCTCATGTTTGCCATATGACTGATGAATGTTAATGTTATGCTGTTGAGTGAACCTAGATTTCTTCCAAATCTTCTAAAGATGAAAATCCTCTCAATATTACAATTTTTGGGAATGAAAACCCCTAGCTAGCTGAGTGGTTCCATATAGTATTATAGAGGCCACCATTGTGCTATCGATAGAAGCTACAATTTTGGGTATTGTAATCATGGAGGATTTAATGTGCTTTGATGGTCTAATTTTTTAGTGTACTTGTGAAGCCATGTGGTTGAAGGATTCATAGGGTGAATTGGAAGGCCTAGCTACTAGGCCATACTATTTCTACTTGTGCAAGTCGTACTATATGTTGGCAATGATGTTAATGCGGCTGTACTACCTACAGATTGGCATATGAGTGTTTGGTTGATTTAAAAAACTACCATTTATTCATATTATCTGCCAATAATTGAGGGGAAGGTTGTAAGTATGAAGCTAGCCATACACTTCTTCGTACAGGTTGTAACTTATCTGCTGGGCATGAAAGTTTGAGAACGAATCACTATTGTTTTGAGGTCTTTTCTTATTGCTTGGTGACACCTTGGGATTGTGTATGCATATTGGTTCTTTTCTTTCTGCAATTTGCTTTCAGTTGTTTGTAATCCAGAACACCATATGCTTTCACCTTGCCCATACTGAGATCTGGGTGATCAGAAAGTGTGAAGGAATATGAATTGGATTTACTTTCAATTGAATATAATTTAAAAAATAAGGGGTATATGTTACAATGGTATTAGAGCTAGATATCTTGCCAGCCTATGCCTCTAATCTTGTTATACAATTGTAGATTTCTCTATGATTGATAGAGAACTTAGATACTACATTAGAGAACTAAAAAAGACAACTCATCAAAAACCATGTAATGTCCCTACTAGTTATAGATCACTTTACTGCAAAACAAACTGTTAGAATGCAACAAAATATATATTTACTAATCAAAATTGCAAGTAAACTTCAATTACTTAATTAAACAAATCTTACTCCTTAAGTAATAAAAAGGATACGGGTGAGGTATTGGGATATGTCCTTAGGTCGGGTGTAATGACCATCTTCCCGTGAAGTGCTATCCCCAAACTCCTCTTGGAATCAATTATGGTTCCAAGCCTTACCAGGGTAGTCGATAGATAATCGATTCCCGTCTTAGATGTAGCATCTTACATCCAAGCCTACCAAGAAAGATCGTCATATGATCAATTCCTGCCTTGGATGATACATCTTACCATCCAAGTCTACCAGAGAGGACTGGCAAGATCCGTCCCGTCTTGGGTGAGGCTTCCTACACCCAAGCCTTTTATATATATGCATATGAACACTCAGTATATACTGCCTACCGGGGATTATCATAATCCCGAATTAGGCTAAGGGATTATTCCCGTTAGTCTCCATAACATAGCCAAATTATTGTCATTCATTAACACCCAGCATAAGGCATTTCATAACACTTCACATTTCCATTATTATCTAAATTATAATTTATGTCTGCCTTTACATACTTCTTTATTCCTATTATTGATTCTACATGAACAAGTAAATTGCAGATATACATATATATATATATATGTGTGTGTGTGTATACAAACATGTACATGTATATATATAAGACAATATTCTAATAACAATATAATTCCATCAGAGAGATTGGTTACATACTACATACGACAGATCCATCCCAAATATATATATGTGTGTGTGGCACACACGTCCACACACATATATATACCTATGGCATAAGTACTAACGTCTTACCTTTTCCATAGTTTGTGCTTGGCGCAGCCTCCGTTCCTCCTTTTCTTTTCGCTTCCCCTCTAATTGGAATAAGAAAAATAAAATATATCTATATATATATATATATATATATATATATATCCCGTAACCTGAATGGTTGCATCTCTTGACTATATGAGACATGTATTTCCCTAATCGTGACTTTTCACAGTTCACACAAATCGCATCTGATAATGATTATTGTATCCCCTTAATCATGATCGATATCATCATTTAGATGGAAATTGATGATCCATAACGATTATTAATTGAGCCTTGACTATATACTTATCATTATCATAGTTGTGCTTAAACACTTCATTATTATAACGATTCAAGTTGAGGATTCATTGTTTGCCTTCAATCTTTAATAACTGCTTGGGTATTATGTTCTAGTTCGATATGATGTTTTGTATTTGCCTTTATCATTAGTATCGTGCCAATTCATTATTATTGATGAATATAATAACTTTCATTTCTATCAATATATGCCTGAACCGAAAAACGATCATATTCGATTTTTGGAAGCATTGTTATCACCAATTCTCCCTAATCATTATTTTGAGTTCTAATCGATCTTCACACTAGGTGTCGGTTTGCCTCCTTGTATGTAATAGCTTAATTGCTATTCAATATAGAGTCCTTGTTCCCTTGGGAGGCTCTTTCTTTGTATACGATCTCTACATAGCTGATTGTATTGTCAAGTAGGAAGATTATGTGTCAATATGATTAATGACATTAATACCGTATTTGACCTCACATAATATCAGAATCTCTTAAGAAATTATCGCAAACTATGGTCAACAGAACTAGCCCCATTAAAACAGTATTTGTGTAGCGTATCTTTTGTATAATGGGTCGTTCATGAGCCTAAGGCATTACACCCCATCTTCCCTCTTTGCTACATAGTTTCCCTTGTGTGTTTTTGTTGCAAAGGCAGGCAAACAAATCTGACACGTGTCAGATTTGGTCTGCCACTGTGTTTCTTTAATAATTATTTAATAGTAATCAATATTAATTGCAAATTAATATTTTATTTAATAATTTATCATTATAGATATAAATGATTATTCATTATTGATAATAATAAATGGAGGTTTAATCAGTATTAAATAAGTGTATTGATATTAATTTAATTTTTATGTTTATTCTTTTGTATTTCAATTTTATTATCATTATTTATTATTATATTTCAAAGTGGGGACATCACAGTCTCCCCTCCTTGGAGATGCTTGCCCACAAGCATCTTAAATTTATCATGAGGGTCTTTGACACTAACCCTTAGTGAAGATTTGTAGTGATAACCTGTAGCTACATTATGAACCACATATGCAAAGATAAACATATATATATGTTCCATTGTAAGAATTAAGCAACTACATCATTAATAATATAAGCATGTTAACTTTGGGAGGAAGAGACGTGATGGGTTTGCTGCGAGCCATTTCTCCATCAAGGCTTCATTTCTTTAAGCACTTACTATCTTGCGGGATTGGGGGAAGGATGTCAAATCTATTGCACCTCAAGCCCAACACAAGACTTGTGAAGCTGGGGGGAGAATATCAAAACGCAATTGCATCTCAAGCCCATGACACAAAACTTGTGAAGTTGGGGGGAGAATGTCAATACTTTGTTGCATCTCAAGCCCACAACACAACATTTGGGTTTCATACTATCACTCTTTATGCATTTCATCTTACCATTTTGTGAAACTGGGGGGGGCGAATGTAGCCAGGTTGCTTGACTCTATATGAGCCCCTCGGAACCTCTTAGCTCACTCTCAAGCCCACTCCACAACATGGGTTTTATACAATCAATCTTTATGCATTCCTTCTTATAGGATCGGGGGGAAGACGTAAGGGGGTGACTTGACTCTTCAATTGTAAGTACTTTCTTTTAGGTTACTTACGAGCCCCTCGCAACGCATCACTTACTCTTCAAGCCCTTTCCCATAAGAGGATCACAGAAAATATTTAGCATGCATGTGAAAACATTAAGTATACATATAAATGCACAAAGTATACACTTGTACAAACACAAAGCATACACTTGGAAACATGAAGCATACACATAGATATCTACATACACAGAGCATACATGTGAATACACATATTGTTAGATTCTTTTTCCTTGCCTAGAATGATCCATTGATTCATCTCTAGATTCTTTACCCTACAGGATGGCAAGATCATGCTCTAATACCACTGTGATGTCCCCACTAATTATAGATCACTTTCCTGCAAAACCGACTATTAGAATGCAACAAAATATATATTTACTAATCTAAATTGCAATTAAACTTCAATTACTTAATTAAACAAATCTTACTCCTTAAGTAATAAAAAGGCTACGGGTAAAATATTGGGATATGTCCTTAGGTCGGGTGTAATGACCATCTTCCCGTGAAGTGCTATCCCCAAACTCCTCTTGGAATCAATTATGGTTCCAAGCCTTACCAGGGTAGTCGATAGATAATTCAATTCCTCTTGTATGAGTCTTGATAGTTACCATTGAGCTATATGTGTTATTTGAGATTTTTATTTAGCTATCTAGTATTTAGTATACTTATTTCCGTGGGGTAACTATTAAAGTTTAAATAAACTATTATAGTTAGTGTTAATAAATAATACCAACCATAGAGGTTGGAACGGTTGCTTCCCATAAAACAACCTCTCCAACTATACAAGTTGGTATTATTTATTGAAGTTTTTATTTTGGAGGAAGGGGTTGGTATTTCCGGGAAGATAAATCAAAAGAATTTGAAGGTTTGGGAGCAGGAAGAGAGATTTGCACAGGAAAGGGTTGGATTTTTGCTTGTTCTTTCTCAAAAGATTTTTTCCGCATGACCCAAGGTAGGCCTCATTCCAGGAAGAATCCATGTGGCTTGCTTGTGTTGTGATTTTTATGTTGTATGTTATTCTTGCATAATTTAAATGAATATTAAATGAAAATTTGAAGTTAAAAATTTGTATATTATTCTAGAAATACTTTCTTCTGCTTCTTTCCTTGTTTGTGTAAGGGATATGGTTTGGTTGGGAAATTCAATTTGGAGAAAATGAGTGTCATGTTGGGGAGTAATGACTCTTGTATTTATTTATTTTATTTTTTTTATATAAAAATTATTTATGATCTGTAGTGATTCAAATATAAAAAATACATCTATAATTAAATGTCATATCTCAACCAACAACTATTCTTCAAGTCTCAAGTATCAACCCAACAAACAAGATTTTCATTCTTATGATTGTCCCAGTTTTGATAGTTCTGATTCTATTATTCATAACTTTCATTACAAATAATATTTTTCAAATCGCTTCAGTGAAAACGTAGAAATCTAGGTGTACTAAAACATATCCAAAAAGTAGGGAAATCCAACGGTTCGTTTGAAAGTTAAGTTCCCCGTACCAAGACTAATTTTATGTCAATAAAAACTCAAAAAAAAATTCATTGTTTGTGTCAATAGGGCATCAAATATCTTCCTCAAACTAAAACCAAATGATTCTAAAATAAATGGATATGAAAGATAACTCCAAATATTATAATAATCCAAAATATTTCATCTTTTAATGGTTTAAAATGAATTTATGAACAAACTCTTTTACACAACTCTATCAAAGAGGGACTCTTTTACACAACTCTATCAAAGAGGGTTTTAAATAGTTTTAAGACAATTTATTTAAACTTTTATTATAATCTTTGGTTGAGGCTAAAAACTATTTCAAATTAAATATAAATCATTATACTATTTTCTCAAATATATTTCAGTCTTCCCTCAAACCATTTATCAGGATAAATATCTATTAAACAACAAAGAAACATGGTTCAATTTTATGGATTTTTGAGTTGTTCTTTGGGTTGCTTTTCCTTCCTAGGGGTTTGGGTGCTTTCTATAGTAGGTACCTCTATTTTAAAGACCTCTAATTCATGTATGTGAGGTGTTCATGATAAAAAAAAATAAGTGTTTTATATATGTTATGCATTGGCCGCCTCTTTCTCATGCTTGATTGTGACTTAGAGATAAGGGTCAATCTCATCCTTATGGTTTGGAGGACATGGGAGAGTACTTGAACTTATATGCTGATTGTGTGAGATGAATTATTTTTTTTTATTTGATGAATGTTTGAGTAGGGTAACCAGATACCCTAGGTGAATGGCTCACTATAGGTTGTCAGGACCCAAAGTGGTTGCTAGGAGATCCTATGAGTGGGTTTAATTCAAGTGATAACCTTTTTAAAATGAACTTGGGTTGGGTTGGGCTATAACACACTAATACAAGATAAATGATTATTTTAGTCCATATAGGCCTATTGGAGTACCGCGACCATTGTTACAAGCTGGGTGGATCCTTTTGAGAGGGGACCGCGGTACATGGTAGGCAGGGTGGATCCCGACATTAAGGCTATATGATGACACCCACCTAGTAGGTGTTCTGGTTCTCTCTCTCTTGTGATGTTATTTGATGTTGTTATGTGATATGTGGTTCTTGTTTATTGTTTTGGGGAATCATGTCTCATGGCCTTAGTATTGCCCTAGTACTTGCGTGGACCTTGGTTTTATCTCCTAGCACGGGGGAGTGGACCCTTGTGGTTCCACGTGGTTGGGTGGTAAATATTTTTCGAGGTGTATTCGTGATCTCTTTTGATGATGCTTCTTGATCCTTGGTTGAAGATGTTGAAGACCTTGCTTTTGAACTAGTATATTCAAATATTGTAAAGATTATTTGTAAGCCATGAATGGCCTTATAATAAACATGCAATTTTATGAAAAGCATTGTAAAAGGGAGGGTAGTTTATAGGAACTATGATAAGGGATGATTACTTTGTATTTGAAACAATGTTTTTAAAAGTTATGTTACCCTTCCTATCCTATCTCTTTATGATCTTATTGTGTTGTTATGAAAATTGAGTAGAAGGCATTAATAGAGACTACAATTGCATTATTATATATGTTGTTATCAAATGAAAAGTGTTAATTGCATGGATGTTGTAAATAATAATCAAGGGGAAAATGATGCAAAGGATAGTTATTCATTCTACAGTGGGAATGGGATTATGGGAAATAGGATTGTTATGTACTTTTACTTTGGTCTCAAATGAAATGATAAAAGCTTTGTAGCGTATCAAATAGATAGTAAAGTTAATGCGTTGTGAAATATTATATCATGCTCAAAATTAAGAAGATCATTGTATGTTTATTTTATGCACATTATGTTATGTGTTAAGCTGTTATATCTTTCAATTATGTTGATAAACATTAATGGGAACCTGTAAGGGCATTAAGTATGTTTACTTTCTAGAAGTGGTAGATGTATGTTATATTAAAAAAAAAATTGTAGCATATTTTGGTGTATTCAGTTCATCAATCAGCAACAAAAAAATCAAAACAACAATAAAATTTGGCGGAAAAAGAGGAAGAAAAGTCATCTAAGGAGTCGGAAGAAGAAAAGGAAAGTGAAGGCACTGTTGGCCAGCTTTCTAGTTTTTTGAAAAATGAGTCTTTCAGAGTTTGTGGAGTCCTATGTGGGCAGTGAGTAGTTGCCCTTATTGATACTAGAACTACATATAATTTTATTGATGGAGTGGTTGCTCATAGAGGACTCAAGACTGAATATGTTGATGGTTTCAAAGTTATGGTAGCTAATAGATAGCCATTACATGCACGAGGAGAATAACTCAAGTGAGTCTCTAGTTGGGAAATTATAAGATCAAGGATGGCTTCTATGTTGTGAGCATTGGTGATATAGATGTTGTACTTGGAATTCAATGGTTGATATCTTTGGGAGAGATCACCTTGAACTTCCAGACTATGGAATTGAAGTTCCATTCAAATGGGAAGAAAGTGGTGCTAAGGGGGATGTCAAATGGAGGTCCACAAGTTGTCACCTTCAAACAAACGGAGAGGTTGATTCGCAATGATCAATTTGAGTAGGAAGCAAAGTGTGTTACCATATCTAACATTCCAAAAGAGAAAAAGAGAACTTATCATCCAGATGAGCAAGCTTTTCTAATCAAGCGAAACAAGTTTTTAGTGGCATACCTCCTGAAAGAGGTATTAACTATTAAGCATGTTATAGAATTAGAAGGAACCAAACCAATCATCACCATCCCTTTCGGCATCCCAAGAGACATAAAGATGAGATTGAAAAGGCAATCAAAGAGCTCCTAGAGATGGGACATATCCATCCAAGCAAAAGCCCATTTGCATGTTCTGTTGTGTTGGTGAAGAAGGACGAGACTATAAACATGTGCATAAATTTCAAAACTCTTAATAAGAAGACCATAAATAATCAATACCCTATACCAAGAATAGATGAGATCACCGATGAGCTACATGGAGCTATCTAATTCTCAAAGACAAATAAGAGTTTGTGAGGACATTGAGAAGACTTCATTCAAATGCCATTTTGGGCATTATGATTTTTTGGTTGTCTTTAGGAATAACAAATGCTCTTGCAACATTTCAATCTTGTATGAATCTGTTCAAAATGTTGTCATTGATGTCAAAGGTATATAGATTGAATGTCAAGATTATTATTAATGTCAAACGAATATGGACAAGATTGTTAGAGCATATTGTCATTGATGTCAAGGAAAATTGATAAAAGAAATGGAAACTCTTAGAATGAAGGAAGATATGCAAAAAGACAATTAGAATATGTATGATCTAGTTTACACCCAAAGGGTACAACTAGTAAACATGACAACTCATCTATGCCAATGCTGTTGTGAGATTTATATTGTGTGACCCTATATTAAGATGTGTGAATACATCAACAAATGCAGCGAATAAGAGATGAGCGATCTGTATCAAGGAACAACAACAATCATCATCTCCTCCTAGGGAGTGTTGTGACCTTTTTCACACATCGCCCCATTGCAAATGGAGACCCCTTTTCTTTCTCGCTTAGGTGTCTAGTTGTTCTAGGGTTTTGTTAGTTTGGCTAGTAGATTTCGATCTTCAGAGCATTTTTCTTTTAGAGGTTTGCATATAGAGATAGCTAAGGTGAAGGGTCGTCAAGATTGCAAGGTAAGATCAAGCATCTAATATTGACAATTTTGTCAAATGTTGTCAATATTATCAATCGTTTTGCTGGGGTTGTCAAAGTTTTACTATAGAAAGGTTGTCAGGAAGGAGTCAAGGTGAACAAACTAGGAAATTCCCTTCTAGGGTTTGATTTTTGGAGAATAATGATTTTGAGGGAAATAAAATCTTCCATGTAAAAAATTTGAACTTCTCTTGTGCATTTTAACCTTGAGCAATTTTGGGGGGATGAAAAATAAGCTTGCATCATTTTGAGCTTTTTAAGTCTTATCAGTTTTAAGGGATGATTTTGAGAAGCCAAGTTTGAAATCCTTGATTGAGCGACTAAACAAGAAAGAAGGCGAAAATTAAGCCTCTAAAACATGAAAGAAGGTGCATACTAACCTCCCCAAAGAAGGAAGTCAATCGACTTTAAAAGAGAAAGTCTAAGTGATCGATCAACCTTCAAGATTAGGAAGGATAAAAATTTAAGCTCCAAAAGTGTGGAAGAAGATGTGAATCAAGCTTCAAAATCAAGGAAGGAATGGGCGAATTTACCCCTTAAAATATGGAAATTCTTTCAAGGAACGAAGAACATTGGTTGATTTATCTTCCCCAACAACATGGAACCCCCCTACTTAGAGCACACTACCTTTTGAGAATCACTTAATGCCTAATTGCTCAAAGGGAGAAGTTAACTTTACAAGGGAATGAGAGGGTGTGAATCAAGCCCCCTAAACAAGGAAGTAGGTTTCAAATTTTAAAAGGCATGAGAACCGTTTTGCAAGTTTAACCTCCAAAAACATGGAAGGGGGTGTGCAACAGCCTAGACAAATGAGGAAGCGAAATCAACCTTCTAAGGTAGAAGATCGCCTTATGCAATTTCAACCTTCTAAAACATGGAAGAGGGGTACACATCAACCTCCACAAACGTGGCAGGCAAACAAGTTACCCCCCCTCAATTAAGAAATTGCCTTATGTAAAATCAAATTTAGGAAAAAGGGTGCACACCAACCTCCACAAACGTGGAAGGCAAAAACAAATTACCCCCACTTAAGAATCTAATTGCAAGTGGATAAAATAAAATCAATAAAGGGGTGCGAATTAACCCTCATAAACATGGAAGGAGATGCAATTCAAACCCCACAAACGTGGAAGGCAAGAGTGGAAGGAAAATCACCAAAGGAAAAATTCACCTAAGTACAAGTCTAAGCCTCTAAAATGTGGAAGAAGGGTGCGCTTCAACCTCCACAAACATGGAAGGTCTCGAAAATTAACCCACCCAAACAAGGAAGGCGATTTTCATTGGGGAAACAAAGAAAGCAATTCTAAGTATAGCCGACTTATGAGAAGTTGAAGAGATGCAAATTTAATTTAATAGACAAACAAAATGTTTTATTGATGCCAAGTTGGCCTTATTGGGAGATGAAGGAGTGAAATGGTTGATTGCAAGGCATATATAAGGAAGGAGTGAAGCGCATTACTTCCAATTCAAATTCAAATCTGCTCTTCCTAATTTGCACCAAGGAAAAATAGACTCAAAAAATCCGCAGCAAGAAAATTCTTTCAAGTTCACATCAAAGTAGTCATAGCAAATTTGCTTCAAAGGAGGTTGTTTCAAGTTCAACTAAAGAGAACATCAGAAAATCCAAACAAGGGAAGTGAATCGCTCAGCCAGCCAAAACAATTGAAACTTAATCAGATTTCCAAGCATTCAAAAGTCAAATTGACAAGACAAATTTTGAAGTAAAATCCTGGAAGGCAAGAAGGAAGAGGATTGATCATACATCAAAAAGCCCAAAGAGGATGAATTCGCGATTTTAGACGAAAAATGTGCGAGTTTTCTTTGAATGGCTTTAAACCCCCCTTCTGCTAAGTGACCTCGGGCTTGCTAATGAAAACAAACGACCTCCGATTCACATTTCCCCCCTTTACTTTATGATTTTCAGGCTCTCTGAAGATTCTGTGCGATTTTTGTTTGGCAAAGGAAATTCGGCTTTGAAGGTTATTCGTGAGATTTGGCATTGTTTCCCTCTGCTTGGAAGCTTGACCATTCACAAAAAGTGAGCGATTTAAGTATGCTGAACCTTTACCCAACGAATTTGGGATTTTTAGATCAAATGAGCGAATTTCCTTTGGTTCTCCCTTTGCCCAGTTGGAAACTCGGGACCTTACTGGGTTTTGAAAGCCTGAGGGAGACACTGTGTTTGCATTTCAAGGCAAATGCCAAAGAAACAAAAGCAAAAATCACACAGAACTTAGAAAATTCGCGAATTTCATTGAGTGCGTCTAGAGTGCGAAGTTAGGCCCCGAGTTTTGCAAGCGACGGAGAAAAAGAAATCGCTCATTCCAAGCTGAATACCCAAAGTTGCAGAGCAAACCAAACTCCAAACTTCGCGCGAATCATCCAAGGAGCTCGAAATTAGAAGCAAAGGTCATTTTTAGAGCCAAATCTAAAGTTCGTGCATTTCACAGAAAATGTCAAATTTCGTCTAGGCAAAAGTCGCGCAGTCTCATCAAAATCCGAGTTTTGAACCTGAAAAAGTCACGCAATTTACCCTAGTGGTTCAAATATCGCGAATTTTATCAAAGGAAAGCAAAAGAATAAAGTTTGCTCACTTGAATCAAAATCCTCAAGCTTAGTGCAAGGAAAAGCATTTAAGGAAAATGAAAATCGCTCATTTTAAACCAAAATGCCGAGTTTTATCATGGGGGTATTTAAAAGATAGCCCAAGTTTGCCCATTTCATCTAAATTACCCGAAATCAAAAGGCAAAAGCATTTAAAACATGAAAAAAGCCCGAGTTTTCAAACAAAGCAAGAGGGGTGTTTAAAACTGAAAGAACAAAGCTTGCTCAAAGCATATTAAATGGTCGATTTTTGTTAGAAAGCGAAGGGCGTTTCAAATCGAACCCAAGGGAAGTTCGTTCAAGTGAATAAAGTAGCCAAAGCTTGGTAAGGAGAGCGTTCATAAACAAAGTTCACTCATTTCATTTGAAATGGCCGAATTCCTTAAAAGAAGCGAAATCGCTCAAAAGCATCCAAAAGCTCGAATTTCAACTAAGGCATGAAAAAATATGAACTTGGCACTTTATGAAGCTTTGCAAGGCCAAGATAAGATTGCTCATTTTCCCTGAAATAGCCAATTTTGCCAACCAAAGTGAAGGACGTTAAAAACTCACCCATTTTAATCTTAGAACCCTAATTTTGCAAAGGGGAATTTATATTGTTTTAAAGGCAAACATTTCTCATTTTCGCCGAAACAAAACCCGACATTGCCCCAAAAATTTAATATTTATTGAATTTATTTAATTTTGCGAGGTGATTAACTCAAGTCAAAATGGATTGTTTGCAGATCGCGATGAACGTCGAGAAGCGAAAATGCAGTGCATAGTGTCCAAGCAACAAGTTGGAGCCCCAACAAGATTGAAGACAAAACAGCACTTAGAATGCAACTAGTGTATGCATTCTCAGAAATACACAGCTAGAGTTAATCCCAAAAAATCAGTTTAAAAACTGAACTGCTTTATTATAATAGGACTATCTGTGGGCCCCATCTAATGTATTTAAAATGAGGGAACACAAGTCAGTTATTTCCAACTACCAAATTGACCTGAATTGATGCCAAACAATTGTGGGTAGTTGAGAAAATGGTTGGGAGGACAACTAAGGATTAACTAAGCATGGGTTAAAGCTGCCAAGTTTCTAGAAGGCAAATCAGAGCCCTTGGATGTAGTCAATCCTGGCCTTTGATTCAAATTGTAAAATCTATAGAAGGCAGGGCCTTTCTCTTGTAAAGGGTTAGATTTTTTTGTAGAAGGTTAGATTTTAGCAGTTAGATTATTAGGAGTAGCATAGAACTACTGCATAAATTGTTGTAATAGCAGCTAAAATCAATACATGAACACTGATTTGGTGTTCCTTATTTTGGTTTTATTTTGTTTGCATGGTTTCTTTCCAGCTAGTTAGAATTAGAGTTCAGTGGCTTTAATGGCAAAGTGTGGGGGGTATTTGATGCATTTTAGGTTCATACCATTGGGGACCTACTGATTGTAGGTCACCGTGCATGGTTACTCTGAACCCAAAACTGTGCTTAGTTCAACTATAGGTATTTGTTTTAGGTTGCGCCGAAATTGGGTGCCTAGATGAGTATCTCCGATCTGAAAATCCTTCATCCCCTTGGAGATTGCACTGTTCTTGTCGAGTTGTGAGGGTGTCTCTACCGAAACAAGAATTGGTTATGGAAATCTGTCTACCTGCAACACTAATCATTCCTATCATTGCACTTAGGATCCCTAAACCCTTCTCTTTTTCTTTTATTTCCCAGCTTGAGAATCGCAGCATCGTTGGATGTAGACCAGCTTGTTGTAAACATAAGCCCCCTTGTGTTACCAGCAAAACACATCAAACCGTTGAGCTATCCTGCAGTCATGACCTGACATTTGGAACCTTGAGGTTGTCCCCTTTGATCATTTAAAACAGCATTAGGGATTCCTTAGGCAAGAGAGGATAGGATACTCAACAAATTCTATTCTACGTTGACCGGAGAGAGTTGGTAATCCGACTTTAGCCACGTCAACAAAATTGGCGCTAGAAGGAGGGCCCTATCAAGTTCCTTGCAGCAGGTTGAGTCTATTATACCCTTTAAATGTTATATTTGGGATATGCTAGATCCTTGTTAAACCAAAAAAAACCAAAAGATCAGAAAATCTGAAAAATACCAAAAATTTCAGAGTCAAGATGTGGGAGCGGCCACTTGATGAAGACTATCCTCAAACCGACATTTCCCAATTCCAGCAAAGGCTAGGTGTGCAATTGTATCCCAAGCAGCTATCTGAGTTTGCATCTGTAGGTCACTGTAGGATCCACAACACAGCAGAGAACGAAGAGTTGAACTGCTTGACATTTCTGTCGAGAGTCGAGCTAGCGCTGAAGGGACAAATATTTTTCTGGGATATCTTGAAACCAAAAGAGCTCATACAGTCGGATATTCCCAGTCCTCCATCAAGCATCGATGGTTTTACCCGATTCAAGAATTTGACTGAGAACCACTTCGGTCTCAATGAAGAGTTATGCTTGGAGAGCGTGTTGTCACCTTGGTGGCGCAAAATTCATCGCACCCCTGATTCGGAATTCACCTGCTCACTATGTCTAGAGGCAGTCAATCAAGTCAAAGCCCAGTACGGACTACCGGAATCACCAAAAGAGTGCATCACTAGCAAAGTATGGAGTGCCTACCTTGTTGCAGACGAGTATAGAAGAATGCAAGATCAATGCAACACCACACTCTCCGATGACGAAAAGATGGAGTTGTCAAGTGCTGACCAGGATGAACCTACCAATCACACTATAGCAGCGAATGATTCTGTTATCCTTGTGCCTGAAGAAGATAATCAAGTGCACCCCATAGAGCAGCCCAACACTGAGGAGCAGTTTGTAGCACCCCCACCAATGGAGGATACGTTCCAAGAGCCCGTTGAAGACGTTTTTAAGGACCAAGTTATCGAAGAGTCCCTACTATTTGAAGATATGCTGATAGAAGCACACAAAGCTGCATGGTTCATGCAACCTGAAGATGCCTCGGTGGATAATGCATTCTCCTTTCCTAAAGTCGAATTCGAGATTGATTTTCAGCCTGTGCAACCCGATGTAGAACATGATGTTGATTTGCACAAGTCGGACACGAGCAAGATGCTGCACCATCAATTGCGACCTCCTAAGGCTACTGAAGATCTCTCGCCGCACAACACCCTGCATGACTCAGAAACGCGCCAGGTTGTTTCTTTCCTTTCTATTGTTAATTCTGAAAATTTTCAATTTGATTTTGAATATTTCGAGAAAGCAACCTGTAAATGGATTGACCATGGATCTAATGAACTTCCCCAATTGTTAATACTACCCGACGTCCTAGTTAAAACTGAGAGTAGCCAACTAAAAAATTTCTTTTTAGAATACAAAGACAAACTAGCCAAACTTAAGACTACCCCCACTGCCCTATTGCTGCTGCACATATTGAGAAATCATCCTGGATCGGGGACACATGCATATAGTCCACATTTTGTACAGTCAATCTCTCTTGTACATATTTAAGGTTTTTTTTTGTTTTGTTTTGTTTTTCTTGTTCTTAGAGTAGTTTGTTTTTTGTTCTTAGCTTAGTTTCCTTGTTTTCTGCTTTAGTTTAGTTCTCTTTGTTGCAATGTAAGTTTCCTTTCGGAAAGGGTTGTCTCCCTATCATTTTGTAGGGGTAAGTTTTCTTTGCATAGCTTTGGTGTACGAAGTTAGGATGTTTGTCGGTCTATTTCTTGGATGCAGACTTTGGTAGAGCACCTAATTGACGGTTGCCCCCGTAGTCAATTCATGTGGTTTAAGGCTTAGTCGTCCTAAAAATTTAGTTGCTTACTACGTCTTGTCACCAGCATCGCAACCACTGCACATTTAAACGCTTAATATTGCTTAAGTCTATTGTCTTGTCAAAGAGAAGTCATTGCAAGTGAAAAATATGAAGCTCTGCTTCAGTAACCACTGTAACGCTCAATACCACATAAGCTTCATTCCTTACCAGCCAAAGTAAAAAGTGAAAAGAAAAAGAAAAATCAAAAAGAAAAGAAATTGAAAAGCAAAGAAATATCAAAACTGCTTGGCTTCAAGAGTGCAGACACCTCTGCCAATATTCAAAAAAGAAAATCTACCAGAAACAGAGAAATCTATGTGAGCTTATAGGCAATAACCTCGTCGAGGCTATAGACGCTCGCGGGCAGTGAGGCAATATCCAGGTTGCTTTTGAAGTTAGATTCACCCCATGTAGCTTGTCTTGACTGAACAATGATATTTCAACTTTCTTCAAGCTGGAATGAATTTCACTACACACTTGATTTTCAAGATTGGTGACTTGATTCAGTTTGCGATCTCTTTTTTACTTTGAATCTATCTTTTGTCATTTGAGTTGTTTTGTGGGGTATAAACCAGAGATTCTGGGGTTGAATCCGGATAGTCATCCTTGAAATGTTCAGGAACATTTCCCAGTCAAGTCGCCGTTTGTTGTGCTCGTTGCACACACACCCCTGTTTCAAGGGACCCCCGTTGCCCTTTGTCTACTCAAGAGAGAATGAAAGATCTTGCGCTTTCAAACCCGAAGCTCCCCTTGCCAAAGTTAGCAAAACCCTAGCACCTTGCAAATGTCAAAGGAACAAAGGCAAAAATCGCACAGAACTTAGAAAATTCGCGAATTTCATAGAGTGCGTCCAAAGTGCGAAGTTAGGCCCTGAATTTTGCAAGCAATGGAGAAAAAGAAATCGCTCATTCCAAGCTGAATACCCGAAGTTGCAAAGCAAACCAGACCCTAAACTTCGTGCGAATCATCCAAGGAGCCTGAAATTAGAAGCAAAGGTCGTTTTTAGAGCCAAATCTAAAGTTTGTGCATTTCACAGCAAATGTCAAATTTCGTCTGGGCAAAAGTTGCGCAGTCTCATCAAAATCCGAGATTTGAACCTGAAAAAGTCGCGCGATTTACCCTAGTGGTTCGAATAGAATCACAAATTTTATCAAAGGAAGGCAAAAGTATAAAGTTCGCTCACTTGAATCAAAATCCCCAAGCTTAGTGCAAGGAGAAGCGTTTAAGTAAAATGAAAATCGCTCAATTTAAACAAAAATGTTGAGTTTTATCATGGGGGTATTTAAAACATAGCCCAAGTTTGCCCATTTCATCTAAATTACCCAAAATCAAAAGGCAAAAGCATTTAAAACATGAAAAAAAGCCCGAGTTTTATAACAAAGCAAGAGGGGCATTTAAAACTAAAAGAACAAAGTTCGCTCAAAGCATATAAAATGGTCGATTTTTGTTAGAAAGCGAAGGGTGTTTCAAATCAAACCCAAGGCAAGTTCGTTCAAGTGAATAAAGTAGCCCGAGCTTGGTAAGGAGAGCATTCATAACCAAAGTTCGCTCATTCCATTTGAAATGGTCGAATTCCTTAAAAGAAGCAAAATTGCTCAAAAGCATCCAAAAGCATGAGTTTCAACTAAGGTGTGAAGAAATACGAACTCGACACTTTATGAATCTTTGCAAGGCCAAGACAAGATCGCTCATTTTCCCTGAAATAGCCAATTTTGCCAACCAAAGTGAAGGATGTTAAAAACTCGTGCATTTTAATCTTAGAACCCTAATTTTGCGAAGGGGAATTTATATTGTTTTAAAGGCAAACATCTTTCATTTTCGCCGAAACAAAACACGACATTGCCCCAGAAATTTAATATTTATTGAATTTATTTCATTTCGCGAGGTGATTAACTCAAGTCAAAATGGTTTGTTTGCAGATCGCAATCAACGTCGGGAAGCGAAAATGCAGTGCATAGTGTCCAGAGGACAAGTTGGAGCCCCAACAAGATTGAAGACAAAAGAGAAATCAGAATGCAACAAGTGTATGCATTCTCAGAAATGCACAGCTGGAATTAATTCCAAAAAATCAGTTTAAAAACTGAACTGCTTTATTGTAAAAGGACTATCTATGGGCCCCATCTAATGTATTTAAAATGAGGGGACACCGGTCAGTTATTTCCAACTACCAAATTGACTTGAATTGATGCCAAACAGTTGTGGGTAGATGAGAAAGCGGTTGGGAGGACAACTGAGGATTAATTAGGCATGGGTTAAAACTGCCAAGTTTCTAGAAGGCAGATCAGAGCCTTTGGATGCAGTCAGTCCTGGCCTTTGATTCAAATTGTTAAATCTATAAAAGGCAGGGCCTTTCTCTTGTAAAGGGTTAGATTTATTTGTAGAAGGTTAGATTTTAGCAGTTAGATTATTAGGAGTAGCATAGAACTGCTGCAAAAATTGTTGTAATAGCAGCTAAAATCAATACATGAACATTAATTTGGTGTTTGTTATTTTGGTTTTATTTTGTTTGCATGGTTTCCTTCCAGCTAGTTAGAATTAGAGTTCAATGGTTTTAATGGCAAAGTGTGGGGGGTATTTGATGCATTTCAAGTTCATATGTAATATCCCCCTTAATTTTTTCCCAACATTTTCCACAATTACATTCAACACAACACTTGTTATGGTTAGGAAATGAAAACCAAATGCTATTGAAAGTAACCCTCCACTTTTTATTCACCGAGAGCCCAATCTGGGAGGGTGAGAGCATACAGTGTCGAGGGGATCATTAGATGCCAATAACTGAAAATGATTACAATCTTCAAGCGGCAAGCCAGCCCCTTCCGCTTATACAACGGGATATTGAAAACTATGCAATCACCTGGCAGTAAACCAGCCAAGGACAAGCCAAAGAACTGAATAATGCAATCACTCAACCACTTGTGCAGCAGGAGGACTAGAAATAGAAATTAATATCAACTCCACCGCTTATTCAGCAAGAGGACATAATTACAAACTCAAGATAGGCGGCCAAGCCAGCCTCTTCCACTTATGCAGTGGGAGCCAACTAAAAAATCTGAAAGATAGTTGTTAGTACTACTAATCAGCTTTACAAATTCATTACAAGATTTCTGAATATAAGAAATATTACTAATCTAAGATAGGCAGCTAAGCCAGCCTCTTCCACTTATGCAGTGGGACAGCAAAAAGCCAAAATGTTGTTGTTAGTACTACTAACCAGCATTACAATAAATATGAAATTTGATAGCCAAGTGCTGATTATGAGCTTACAACTACATCAACACCTCCAATCATCATCTAACCACCCAATCTACTCACACTCTCAAAAGCACACCCAATGACCCACTTTCAAAAATCTGATATTTATGACAGCAAGTTGGAAATGCATAACCGGCAACACCAAAACACACCAAAATGCTCCTAACTCTTTCAAAACCCACTCAAATCACCCAACAACACACCCAAACTGATAATAAGCATATAGCAACTAAGAACCAACAGGAAAACAACAACAATATAACCCCAAACACTCAGCACGCAACCCTATGCACTCCCTAACAAAAACGTCTAAGCTGAAAAGTTCGACTTGCAATTAAAATTTGGAAACTCAATACTAGGGGCTATAAACTTACAAATCTTATCACTGGGAGCATAGAAGTCTTTAGAGTCAATACCCAGAATCAACAAGAGCCCGCACAGGAAACTAGGAGTGAAAATACACTTCAGCCATGACCCCAACTAGCAACCCGGAAACACACAAATTCACACCAAAAACAGAAAACCAACTGAAGAAACCATTCCCAATACACTATTTCTCTGAGTGAGAGATAGTCTCTTCGCAGCTAGGTGCTATCTCTCAAGCATGAAACTGACATAGGCTAGGAAGCTCGCAACTTCGAAGCACGAATCTAGCACCATTCCAGCAACACTTCATTATACAAATTTTCATGGATACCAAATGAGAGCCCAAGGCATGTATTTATAACTTTTTGCCAACCAAATTTAAATTCAAATGCTCTCCAAATGCGTCCAAACCAAATGTCATTCCATTTCATCCACATTTGGCGTTGCATTTCATTTCATTTCCTTGCACAAGTTCGTCCAACTCACATTCACCCAAAATCACCCTTTTTAATAAATATAAGTGTCATAAAATAAAGTGTAAAGTGGGCACCCAACTATGACTTCCAAATAAAAAATATTACTAAGGCAATATACTTAGAAAATCGCCCCGTTTGCCTTGAGTTATAATTTAATTATCAACACCATGACGAACCCCTTGAAGTCATGCAAATTTCGCCCAAATAGACTTAGGATAAAATTAATATTTTCTCCCCTCCTAAGTCGTCCATCCATAAAATAATCAAATATTAATACCTCATGCCTAAGGTATTAATATATTAAAAATAGCTTCTCCTCAAATATTGATTATTGTCAAATTGAGCCGGAGACTAAAGTGTTGGAAATCACCAAAATTGAACTGAGTTGGAGCTCTGAACTGAACTACTAAAAATAGTCATCTGAGTGAATACAGGATCCTACCAAAATAATACAGCCAGAAATAGCCACTAAGCTAAGTTGCAGAATCCCTGCCAAAAATAGTACTTACTATAGATAGCATACTGCTAAAAATAGTAAGTGTTTCCAAAGTGATTTTTACCACATTCTGAGCAGCTGCCAAACTTACTAAAAATAGTAAGCCCCAAAAAAAGGTCCTCAGACTGGTTTGCATGTTATACCATCGCAAAACCTCTCAGAAAACCCAGAAAAATCCAAAGAGCTCAATTGCTTCTGCCTCCACTTACTAAAAATAGTAAGTTGGTCAAACTCCGTAACTTGTTATGCATGTACCCTCACTGCAAAGCTTTCTGAAAACCCAGAAGGAATCCAGAATCCAAACTGACAAATTCCAACATGTAAGCCTTCGAAATTGCAGAAACATCCTCCCAGAGGTAGGAAACCCTAATTTTTACTTCCGACTAGCCTACGGGTCTCCGGAATTGGCTAGCAGTCCCCAAAACAAACTAGAGCGGAAAAGGGGACATTACATCATACCATTGGGGAACTGGTGATTGTAGGTCACCGTGCATGGTTAGTCTGAACCCAAAACTATGCTTAGTTCAACTATAGGTATTCGTTTTAGGCTGCGCCAGAATTGGGTGCCTAGATGAGTATCTCCGGTCTGAAAATCCTTCATCCCCTTGGAGATTGCATTGTTCTTGTCAATTTGTGAGGGTCTCTCTAGCGAAACAAGAATTGGTTATGGAAATCTATCTACCCGCAACACTAATCATTCCTATCATTGCACTTAGGATCCCTAAACCCTTCTTTTTTGCTTTTATTTCCTAGCTTGAAAATCACAGCATCAATGGATGCAGACCAGCTTGTTGTAAACGTAACCCCCCTTGTGTTACCAACAAAACGCATCAAACCGTTGAGCTATCCCGCAGTCATGACCTAACATTTGGAACCTCGAGGTTGTCCCCTATGATCACTTAAAACAGCATTAGGGATTCCTTACGCAAGAGAGGATAGGATACTCAACAAATTCTATTCTGCGTTGACTGGAGAAACTTGGTAATCTGACTTTAGCCACGTCAACAAGGTCCCTTGTCACAGACGGGGGTGTGTGTGCATAACGCACAACAGGACATAATGTTACTATCTCTTTTGAGTTACCTCCTTTGGATGAAGAAGGGAAACTTGTAGTTGTTCCAAAAGTAGCGATTGATTTCAAGGAAAATCCTTTGAGAAAGAGGACAATTAAAGATTATTTGGTGAAATAGAAAAACTTACCTATGGAGGATACTAATTGCGAGAGTGAGCAGATATTGCTACATCCAGGTTTGCAACTGCTTTGTGACAAGCAATTTTTGTGGGGAGGAATGTAATGTTCTCTTCTCAGGCCTAATCAGCTTGGTGAGAGTTAGCCAATTTCTTGAGTTCCTGTAAGCTAATTGGTAAGGGAAAGGGGACTCCAAAGTACTGGGAGAACACAAGTTCAATATTTGTTGGTTGCTATTTTTGGCAATGAGCTCGGTTGATGGTCTAGATCCTCGTGTCACTTTCAAAAGTGTTTTGTAACATTTGAGTTCTCCAAACTTCTCGGAGAGAGCGTCTATTTTTAGTAACTCACTTGGTTGGCTCCAATCATCATCATACTTCTTTAGTTTCATCATGGTGTGGTTAGAGTTGGATTCTGATATCGGTGCAATTCCTTTTGCAAATTGCGTGAAATATTTTAATTATGCACTTAAGTTTCTAATGTTGAATTAAAATGGTAGCTGCTTAAGTGTTATAATTTTATAAAAGATGTTTATGTATTTCAAAAGTGGATGCCCAAGAGAGATAAGGGGGCCTTTGCACATGAAATTTTATTTTATATTTCAAAAGGTCATTTTGAGGGATAAATAAATGTATTATTATAATTTTAAATTGGTAATTTTCCCTCCAAAAGCTATAAAAGGAAGTGTTGGGGCTCTTTTTTGCCATATGACTAATGAATGTTAATGTTATGATACTAGAATGAACCTAGAGTTTTCAAAATCTTCTTAGGATAAAAAAATATCTCAAACCTAGCTAAGTGGTTTTATAAAAAGGCCATACTGTGCCACAAATTGAAGCTATAGTTTTGGGTATTGCAATCATGGAGGATTTGATGTGTTTTAATGGTCTAATTTTTTGGTATGCTTGTGAAGCCACCTGGCTAAAAGATTGATAGGGGAAATTAGAAGGCCTAGTTGTTGGCCATATGATTTCTACTTGTGCAAGTCATACTATATGTTGGCAATGATTTCCATGGGAACATACTTGGTATGCCCTGCATATCTAGTCCCATCATTTTCATTTCCATGAAAATACGGGTCCCTTTTTTGTCTTTTTCTGTTAGTTTTGCCTTTTGCTTTTTTTAGCTTTTGTTTAACCACTTCGGAAACCCGGATTCCCGAGTTCCCGGGGTGGGCTTTCGCTTGTTTCCATTTCTTTGTTTGGGAGTCTGGGTCCCTGGGTTCCCAAGTTTGTTTCTGTTTTGTTTGTTTTTCATCGCTTTGGAACTCCGGGTTCCCGGACTCCCGAAGCGTTTGTTTGTTTGTGTAGCCCCGAAAGTTCAGGTTTTCGAAGTTCAGGGTCGTTTTTCTATTTCCTTGTTCGGAAGTTCGGGTTCTCGAACTCCCGAGTTCACTTCAGTTTCGGTTCGGAGCATCACTTCAGAACTTCAGGTTCCCGGACTCTCGAAGTGTTTGTTTGTCTTTTTGGTTTTCGTCCCGAATGTTCAGATTCCCGAACTCCTGAGTTGTTTTTCTGTTCTATTCTTCGGAAACCCAGGTCCCCAGGGTTCCGAGCTTGTTGCCT
This sequence comes from Cryptomeria japonica, assembly GCF_030272615.1. Classification (NCBI taxonomy): domain Eukaryota; kingdom Viridiplantae; phylum Streptophyta; class Pinopsida; order Cupressales; family Cupressaceae; genus Cryptomeria; species Cryptomeria japonica. The sequence continues at coordinate 259,647,137 of NC_081413.1, forward strand.
GTGTTGCACTTCCGAAACTCGGGTTCCTGAGTTTCCGAAGTCGCATTTAATGCGGTGTTGGATGGGGGTATAAATAGGATTGGAGGTCCTTTTGGAGCTCATTTGTGCACTCACTCTTGCGAATCCAGAGCTCTGACCTCGCGATTTCGAACTCCCGCGCGCCCGATCCGACATCTTTATTTTTCGTGCCAAGTAGGTGCTCTTCTCACCTCCTTCGTGCGGATTTTTGTGCGTCTTAGGTTAGATTTGGTTTGGTTTAGTTTTGATTTCTTAGATTTTGCTTGTCTTGTTTTTTTTCTTGCGATTTTTTGTTTTGCCCTAACCTCGGAACCTCAGGTTCCCGAGATTCTGGGTTGGGTTTTTTTTCCCTGTTGTCTTATCATTTCGGAAACTCGGGTTCCTTAGTTCCTGAAATGATAGTCTTTTCCTTGGTTGTTTGCATTTTGCCCTATTTCAGAAACCCAAGTTCCCGAGTTACCGAAATAGGGGTCGTAGGTTTGTTTTCCACCACTTCGGAAACTCGAGTTCCCGAGTTCCCGAAATGATGGTTTTAGTGGTTTTGGGTCTTTGATTAAACTACTTCAGAAACTCGAGTTCTCGAGTTCCCGAATTAGTTTCTCTTTGGCATGTCTGTTCAATTTGGAACCCCGCAGTCCCGACGTCCCGAACCCTCTTTTCTGCTTCATCTTTGTAGTTTGTCGGGACTTCGGTTCTCCAAAGTTCCGTGTTGCATGTTAGAGTCCCACCTCGAAACTTCGGAACTCCGAAGTCCCAGGTTTGTTTCCATAGTAAGTAGTTTCACCACTTCGGGATCTCGAGTTCCCGAATTAGTTTCTCTTTGGCATGTCTGTTCAATTTGGAACCCCGCAGTCCCGACGTCCCGAACCCTCTTTTCTGCTTCATCTTTGTAGTTTGTCGGGACTTCGGTTCTCCAAAGTTCCGTGTTGCATGTTAGAGTCCCACCTCGGAACTTCGGAACTCCGAAGTCCCAGGTTTGTTTCCATAGTAAGTAGTTTCACCACTTCGGGAACCCGAGTTCACGAGTTCCCAAAGTGGTCCCTTTTTGTGCTATTTCACCACTTCGAAAACTCGGGTTCTCGAGTTCCCGAAGTGGTCCCTTTTTGTGCTATTTCACCACTTCGGAAACCTGGGTTCCCAAGTTCCCAAAGTGGTCCCTTTTTGTGTTGTTTCACCACTTCGGAAATCTGGGTTCCCAAGTTCCTGTTGTGACGTATTCACACATTGCCCCATTGCAAATAGGGACCCCCACTTTTTGCTTTCTGGGGTTAGCCCTTTTGGTTTTGTTGTTAGTCGTTTTAGTGTCTTAGCCTTTGCATTGAAGGGATTGAGTCAAGTGGATCTCCTCAAGAGGTCAGGTCAATTGAGTGATTAGGGGTTATTTTGATCATTCCTAGGGTGTTTTTGTGTACTATCCGGTCGCACTTCAAGTTGCTAAATCAAACCTTGGTTGAATGCATAATGTCCTCCTAGGTCCCATCCCTTACATCAAGGACAGAGTGAATTCACCTTAAGGAGTCTCGAATGCCATCCTGATCCTCAAATGTCCTAAAATTTGACTGAGTCTGGAATGTCATCCTGATCCTGAAATTTGACTAAGTCTGGAAAATTGAAGAATCCTCCAAAAACTAGATTTTGCATTATAACTCCTAGATGTCCGAAACCACTCTCAAACATCCTGACAATATATATGGAATATAACTTAAAGTATAAGAAAGAAGAAAGATATACTTAAATGTTATATTCCATATATGAATCCTGACGGAGAGACTAACATGTCAATTTTCGCTCCTGACCCTTCCAAAGGGTCTAGAGGGAATTTCCTTATATCTCCCTTCTTGGTCCTAATTTGCCTCATAAACCTTATCCCTATGGCATGGTTGAGAGAGTATTGATGTGTGAAATAAAGTGCAGGATTTGAGCATAATTGCAAATTTTGCTCCTGACCCTTCCAAAGGGTCCTGTTGACGTGTTTTTTATGACAGCATTGAACACAGAATAAAGTTGCCTAACGGTCACTTCACTCTCTCTTGATCAAAGTGCGATTGCATGCTAAGATTGCAAGAAGTTCAAACAATCGACTCCAAGGTTCCTTTATGCTACGGACGTGACTTAGTTGGCTGATGTGATTGCTGGTAATCCAAGGGGCCTTACGTTTGCATTGTTCTTTTGTTAATGCATTAGTAGCTTCTGCAAGATAAGACTTTCCTTACCCGTTAATCTCCTCTATTATGTTTTGGTTTACTCATCTATGCTATTAGATTATCTGATTTAGGCTTTCCGAACTGAATATGTTTATCAGATTATAACATTGATCATGATTATAATATTAACATTGATAAAGATGAATTAGATCGACGACTTGCTTAACAAAGTTAAGCGTCGATCTAATGCTATTAGTTATCGGGCTTGTTTGCTATGACACCGATTCATTATCAGGTGTGTTTATATCGATCTATTAACATTTGCTTTGACACCGATTCATTATCGGGTGTGTTTATATCGACCTGTTATCATTTACAATGATACCGATTCATTATCGGGTATGTCTATATCGATCTGTTATCAATGATACCGATTCATTATCTGGTATGTTTATATCGATCTGTTATCAATGGCACTGATTAGTTATCATAGACACTGAGTGGATCGGTTGATGGTTGTTGGTTGTAAAAGTCACAACCAAGTGACATCTTGGTCGGACATGTCTGAAAGACATGTCCGATCAAGGTACCACTTGATCGTGACTACCTTATATATATACATCATTCAAAAGAAAGGAGATGACATTGAAATTAATACATGTTCATCCTCCATACCTGCAGCAAAAGAAAGACAACAACATTATTGTCATAGTTATAATATCAAAATTCTAAATACACCATCCTGCATATAACTTGTTCATTAAATTGGAAATTGCAATAACATTTACATGGTATCAGAGCCAAGTTGATTGAACTTGAGGCTATTCAATTTTGTGAATAATTTAAGAACGAGGTTATATACTATATCACATTTCTCCAATGGCCAACGCTATCAGATTCGAAGACAGACTCGGAGGTGGCGATGATTTTTCAGCCTAGAAGTTCAGAATCTAGATGATCTTAAAGGAGAACAAAGTGGATTCATTTCTTCAAACTAAAAATGACCAACCTGAAAATGAACCTGACAAAACAGCATGGATTGAGGGAAATGAAAAGGCCATAAAAATAATAGTTGATGGGGTGAGAAACAACATAATGCCCATCATAAGAAAACATCAGACAGCCTATAAAATGTTCAAAGCACTTGAAAGCACATTTGAGATATCAAATGCATGTCGAACTCTGGCATTAAAACGAGAAATAAATCATATCACCATGAACAAGGGGGAGACAATCAACACCTACTTTATGCGGATATCAATTCTAAGAGATGAACTAGCAACTCTGGATTACGAGATCCAAAGCAAAGAGTTAACACTCATTGCTCTAGATGGGTTGCCTAGTGGATGGAGCACATTCGTCCAAGGCATCAGTGCAAGGTCCAAGTATCCTAAGTTTGAAAGATTAAGGGATGATTGTCTCCAAGAAGAATCAAGATTGAACAAGATGGGAATAAAACAAAAGAACATAGACGAAGACCTTCAAGTTCTAAGTACTAACACAAATAAGACAACCAAGAAGAAGCAATTTAGGTAGAGGAATTGGTTCTTGCACCATGAAACTGAAGACAGGCATATCATTGCAACTCGAAGGAGTACTATATGTCCCCAGCATCAAGAGAAATCTAATCTCCATATCAACCCTACAAGATAAAGGATACAGAGTAACCTTCATGGAGAACAAGGTGTTGGCTTGGCCAAGACATTCTTCCATCAAGAAAGCTAAAGTCATTGGTCAAAGACAAGGCTATTTGTATGAGCTGTGCATAGAGCCCAACCTAGCCCTAATTCATGAAGCAACAAATGCAAGTGAGGTCTGGCATAGAAGACTAGGCCACCTGAATTATAGAGCTTTATCATCTATGGGAAACCTTGTCACAGGTTTACCTAAGTTGAATACATGGTTGGGAGATTACTGAGGAAGATCGACGCCACATTGATACTGCTGAGTGTCCTGTGCGTGACATATGGGCTCAGCATCTCATAGATCCTGGTTATGTCAGATGAACACAACAACTAAAAGTATGTGTGTCAAAGAGCAACCATCAAATGAGATCTAAATCTTCAAGTGCAAAGAATCAGGAATGAACAATTGCTGGATTGTGAGGAAGACTTATAAACAAAGAAATAAGTAATCCATGTTTGATTAATGATCATCAATTTCATATGTAGTTATTAATTCATGCAATTACATTATGCGTGTTATTTGTGAATCAACATTGTCAGTAGGTGTCCGCACAGGACAAGCTACATTTGAATATCTTGTTTCAATCAATGTACTATGAGAAACTTGCCCCTTACATGCAGATCATCTTTAGAATCACAACTAAAGTAGTTAAAAGTGATGAAGAGCTTGTTAGGCTATAGAGTTTTGAAGTACTATTTGTGATGAAGAATTCAGGAAGAATATGGAGGGGACTTTAGTGGAGATTCTAAGATTTCGCATTCCCATCTATAAACAAGTATTTGCCTGTAGAAGTGCAACAGTCCATGAGGAAGCAATGTTGACCATAGGGGCTCTTGTTTATGCTACTAGTGGTGAATTTGCTAAGTACATGTCAGAGTTCTATAAGTCATGTTTTGCAGGTGATCTTTCAAGATGAAGAAAGGACAAACCAAGAAGCATAAGAGATTTCATTCAAGGGAGAAAGAACTCAATGCTTGCAGTCATAGGACTGAGTTGATGGTGGTAAGTATTCATCAAAGAAGAAGAACCCATATAGTTTGTCCTTGCGATCTGGTTCTTCGAAGAGGAGGTCAGATGGTTGATATCAAATTCAGAGGGAGTCTAACATTTCATTAGAAGCAACATTAGACAAGGAGGTCAGAAGGTTGATGTCAGGCTCAGAGGGAGCCACACCATCATGAAGATATGCTTAATGCATCCTTCTCTGTGAGAGAGGAGTTTGAGGAGCAAGCCATTGCTTAAATGCATTCTTCTCTGTGAGAGAGGAGTTTGAGGAGCAAGCCCTTGTTAATACACTCTTCTCTGTGAGGGAGAAGTCTGAAGAGAAGGCCCATGTTCCACCCTCTGGGAATAGCCATGATGAATGTCATCATGTTGGGTACCGTGATGAAACGTGTTCCACCCTCTAGGAGTAGCCATGGTGGATGTCATTTCATAACTATATTATTAACAAGGATTCCTCCCTAGCTAAGAGGGAGTGTTGATGTTGTAGTGGCCACCCTTGTGAAGAGACAGATGGTGTCATTGAGAACCGACCCCTTGTGAAAGGGTGCCTCCCTTATATATATAGAAGATGCAAACTCATTCTCTGATCCATTCAATTTATGTGGAGAGCAGTTTATATATTAGTTAGAGCAGATCGATCCTGTGAAGAAGGCCAATCAGATTTGTTCTTGTGAAATTTGCTTCAAGGAGTGAAGCAACATGTATTGGGCCCGTATCTTGCATTATTGCTAGACATATTTGATATATAAAGAAGACATTTTTATGCTGGGTGTTTCTCCCTCGAGTAGGAGGGTTTTCCCTTGGAGATCAAACTACAGATATTCTAGCCAAATCTCTTTCAGAGTGAAGGTTGATCACTTCAGAAAAGGTTTAGGTATGATAGAAAGGTAATTTGCTTTGTAATCTGTATTTGCATGTTTAATGTGTAAACTTCTTTGTCATGACAGGACATTTTGGATTTTATCCCCTAGGTTCATATCTAAGAGGTGATGATCTCTCAAGATAATGAACACTTGTATGGAGACATTATAAGGTGACGATCTTATAATGTCCAAACCAGTTATCATGATGGATCTCTGGTGGATCATGGATGAAGCCATGATTGTGTTGTGGTAAAACATTCATATGAAGTGTTAGCGCACATACCACAACTTGGATAAGATGAGAATTTAAATCTTTCTCATACGATTATCCTCAAGTATTGCGTGTTTAGGCAATACTGATATCACGTGCTTAGGTGATATCCTATCATCACAAGATTGACGTGATGGACATTTGTATCATGTGTCTAGATGATACTTCATATCATGTGATTGGGTGATATGACATTTGTATAAAGTGTTTTTTTTGCACATACCACAACTTGGATAAGATGTGAATTTATGATTATCCTTAAGGATTGCGCGTTTACGAAATACTGATATCACGTGTTCAGGTGATATCTTGTCATAATGAAATGATGAATCTTTTATATCACATGGTTAGGTGATACTCTATGTCACATACTTAGAGTGATGTCTTATATTTGTATCTTATGTCCTAATGGTACTTCATATCATATGTATAGATGATATATATCCTTGGAGATTGACATTATGGAAAAGAAATGTGATGCACGTTACTTTATCTATCTTCCAAAGCTAAGAGGGAGTGTTAATGCATTAATAGCTTCTGCAAGATAAGACTTTCCTTACCCGTTAATCTCCTCTATTCTGTTTTGGTTTACTCATCTATGCTATTAGATTATCTGATTTATGCTTTCCGAACTGAATATGTTTATCAGATTATAACATTGATCATGATTATAATATTAACATTGATAAAGATGAATTAGATCGACGACTTGCTTAACAAAGTTAAGCGTCGATCTAATGCTATTAGTTATCGGGCTTGTTTGCTTTGACACCGATTCATTATCAGGTGTGTTTATATCGATCTATTAACATTTGCTTTGACACTGATTCATTATCAGGTGTGTTTATATCGACCTGTTATCATTTACAATGATACCGATTCATTATCGGGTATGTCTATATCGATCTATTATCAATGATACCGATTCATTATCTAGTATGTTTATATCGATCTGTTATCAATGGCACCGATTAGTTATCATAGACACCGAGTGGATCGGTTGATGGTTGATGGTTGTAAAAGTCACGACCAAGTGACATCTTGGTCGGACATGTCTGAAAGACATGTCCAATCAAGGTACCACTTGATCATGACTACCTTATATATATACATCATTCAAAAGAAAGGAGATGACATTGAAATCAATACATGTTCATCCTCCATACCTGCAGCAAAAGAAAGACAACAACATTATTGTCATAGTTATAATATCAAAATTCTAAATACACCATCCTGCATATAACTTGTTCATTAAATTGGAAATTGCAATAACATTTACATCTTTCACTTCTTTGCTGTGGCTAGAACTCCATCATCGGATATGGCAATTCTGCGATGCTGCTGCTTCGAATGGACTAGAATGAACTGAAAGTAAAACGGAAAGGGTTAGAAGGATCTAAATCTACTCCTAAGGGTAGTGATAACAAGAACCGACAGGGAATTCATTAGTGGAATGAATAGTGCTTTGGTGGACAAATTCCAAATAAACCAAGCTCTGCTTCGCCAAGATCAACTACAACTCTGCAAGAACCGGAGCAATCTTCTGGGGATGCTAGAGGATTTTCAAATCGAGAAAGTACATTTGAATACCCAAAAATGGCACAATCCAAACGACTATCCACAATCGAACTTAGCACAAATTTGGCGGGCTCAAACTAACTTTACACTGCAACTTACAATCAGCAAGATGCAAAAAGTATGAACCATGGAAATTCATCAGACACCATTACATTCTCCATTGAAATCAAAGCACTTTACTATTTCTAATCTAAGTGAGGAAGGTGAAACCATGCAAGCTTTAAAAAAAATAACTTAAGTGGACACCATCAGAGAACAATGTTTCACTGTTATTATCTCAAAACTTATCGCAACAATTTCATACAAGGCTCCCTCCCCTTTACCCATGAGGGGGTCACCCCTTTATATAGGCCTCAGGCCATGTAAACTCTAATTAGGGTTCACCCCAGAAGATTCCCACTCAAGGTTCAACAAGGTGGGAATTGATAATTAATAACCCATCATGCCCATATACAATTAATTACAATCCTGCCAAAAATGGCACCCATAAAGCACTAATTAACCATTACATTCAAAAAGTGCCCACTATGCAATGAATGTGCCCTCATGCAAAAATTGCCCATGATGCTATAAATGCACCATCATCTCCTGGACGTGACGGCCGCATGCAGAAGGAATCTGCCATAATGCCATAAATGTGACGACTGCATGCAAAGAGATGCTTCATTAATTCAGCATCTGTTGACTCGACTGCCACTTGGTGGAAAAAACCCTGGAGACAAAAAAACTTCAAGAGGGAGAATCTCTGACTCTGGAAGTATTTTCTTGAAGTTTTTGAACTTGCCTTGCTCTGGAAAAGATTTTCAATGATTTTTCAACATCTCCTATTTTTTAGGAATTTTGCAGAAATTAGGGTTTCAAGTCCAGGAGGAAGAGAATTCTCCTACGAATCCAAATCTGTAAAACTTTTGAAATTTGGATGTGATTTGATGCCCGAGAATGGATTTTTCAAACTTTTCCCTGGGGGGGGAAATTTCTTGTTTAGTTCATCCCTGATTCCTTCCTTGCCTTAGAAATTTTATCTTCAATTCATCCTTGGATGTGATTTCTTGTTGTGGAGGAATTCTCCTTTGGAAAGAAATTTGTTCCTTACCCTAAGGAAGGAAATTCTTCATACCTTAGCCAATTTTCATGATTTCCAAGAACTACGTCCTGAAGGAAGAAATTTCAAACACTTAGTCAATTTTTCACCTTTCCTGGAATTTCTTCTTCTTGGGTGCAATTCTTCCCCGATGAAGGAGTTCATCTCTTTGTGCACTGTCCATGAGAAGATCATTTTAGCGCACTCCCGTGTTCCTGGGTGGCATTTTACACTTGGTGGGGAATTATTTCAATTCCATGGATTCCTTGCATCCCCCTATCTGGCGCTCCTTCTCTCACTTGGGCACTAAAATGCCTTCGTAAAGGACTCTTGCAATTTGCCTGTTTCTCCATGCACTCTTCATTCTAGCGCCCTCCACAAGGCTGGGGCAGAAATTCCTCCTGAGGAAGGAATTCATTGTTTTGTGAATTGTCCATGTCTTCTTTTCAGCATCCCTATTTTTTAGGGATCCTCCTAAAATTTAGGAGCCAGGTTCATTGGATGGAGAATTCTGCCACGATTCCGAATCTATAACAATTTCCTCATTCCGGCGAGATTCGGTGTCTAAAATAGCAAATTCAAAAATTTGCCCGAGGGGAATTTTACTTTCTATTCCTCCTTGACCCCTAGGATTCCATGCCTTAGGCAAAATTTCAACTTTTTAGCTTGGGCGTTGAATTCACCGTGCCTTGGAATTTTCACTTTTTTACACCTTCCATGGAATGGCCATTTTGGCGCCCAATCACTCCCTTGGGCGGAATTTTCACTGGAGGAAGGATTCATGGAATTGTCCTTCTCTCCTTGGGCATGCCACTTTGGCGCCTTCCCTCATGTCTGGGCGCAAATCATACTTGGCCAAGGATTTTTTTCATTTGTCCATCCATCCTTGCCTTCTCCATTTTGGCGCCCAAGTCCACATCTGGGCGGATTTTCTCATGGGCCAAGGATTCATGAAATTTGTCCGCTTATCCTTGCCTCCTCCATTTTGGCGCCCAAGTCCTCATCTGGGCAGATTTTCTCATGGGCCAAGGATTCATGAAATTTATCCGCTTATCCTTGCCTCCTCCATTTTGGCGCCCAAGTCCTCATCTGGGCAGATTTTCTCATGGGCCAAGGATTCATGAAATTTGTCCGCTTATCCTTGCCTCCTCCATTTTGGCGCCCAAGTCCACATCTGGGCAGATTTTCTCATGGGCCAAGGATTCATGAAATTTGTAGTTCTATTTTCGAGACCTAGGACAATTTGACCCCTTTGCAATTTTGGAATGACTTCCTGAACCTTGGTGAATTTCTGAGCTTTCCATTTTAGGCATAGGCTTCCAGCACTTGATCAATTTCTAGCTTTCTCTGTCTGCTGTCTGACTTTCCAGAATTAGAAATGTCTGTGAACGTCTGATCCTTGTCGCCTTATCTGACTATTCTTGCCAGTACTGACTTTCCAAAAATAGAAACCTTCAAAATGTCAGCATTAGACCCCTAGACAGGGTGCAGGAATGACTTACTATAAATGACAACATTTCAGGACCCAAAAAAATCCCTAAAAAAATAGGGACTTTCTAAAAATAGAAAGTTGCTCCGTTTGGGCTCAAATTTTACTGGGAGGTTCCTTGAAGGGTCCTGATTCCAGTTGTATGTTCAATTTTCCCAAAACTCTAACAGAAACCCCTAAAATCTAGGACAGAAGGCAAAAACCCTAAAATTCACAAAACGAGTCCTAGACTTGGCCGAATTTGCTCAAACGAAAGGCAGACTTGACCAATATGGCCCTCAAACACTTGAAAAGCAGAGAGACTGACAAGACTGTTGCGAAAAGACCCCAATAATGCAAGCCAAAAGACCAGGAGGGCCTAAAAAGTAGGGGGTCCCCATTTGCAATGGAGCAATGTGTGAAAACGTCACAACAAATCCAAAGCGAAATTTTTCTAAGCTCCTGACCCTTCCAAAGGGTCCAGAGTGAAATCTTCCAAATGACTTATTTTTTCACCAAGGACATCAAATGGTGGACATACATGGCAAGGAAGGGATTCAAAAAGACAAGTCTAAAGCAAGCTAAGTGAAAAAGGATGAGAATTGATCCAAAAAGAGTAACTTCGCTCCTAACCCTTCCAAAGGGTCCAGAGCGAAATTTATCTAAGCTCCTGACCCTTCCAAAGGGTCCAAAGCGAAAATTCCCAAATGACCTAGTTCTTCACCAAAGTCATTGAATGGTGGTCGTGCATGGCAAAGAAAAGCCTCAAGGATCAAGTTTAAGACAAATTTAAGTGAAAAAGGGATGTGAATTAAGCCTAAAATCCAAATTTCGCTCCTGACCCTTCCAAAGGGTCCAGAGCGAATTTCTCACAAACATGTATTTTCCTCACAATTTTAAAGCAAATTGCCTTCAAGGTATTTTCCTAGGATGGTTTGGAGCTAAGAAAGCAAGCTACGAGAAAACTATATCAAGGACAAGCCCTATTTTCCAAATTTCGCTCTTAACCCTTCCAAAGCGTCCAGAGCGAAATTCACCTAACCTCCTGACCAGAGAAACAGGACTCGCCCGAAATCGCCTAAACTCGGCGAGTCCGGGTCCGAGTCAGGCCAAACGAGTCCCAGGGGCTCGGACTCGGACTCGGCCGAGTCTGGAGGCTAAACTCGCCAGACTCGCCGAGTTGGCGATTTTGGCCCAAAATCGCCAAACTCGGCGAGTCCCGAGCCCTGGACTCGGCCGACGTTGGCAGCAAATAAAAAGTAAAAAAAAAAATAGTTTGTAAAGTTTTTTTAAATCCGTTTTTTAATGTTAATTGTCTTCTAGCCCTAAAAGTGACTTTCATTTCATTCACTTGCAAAAAAAGGAAGAGTAAAGTGAGTTGGGAAGAAAAACAAGGGTGCATAGAAGAAAAACCAGCAAGGAGGAAGCTCAAGTTTTCTTCAATTTTTCACATTGGAGCTACATTGTGTTTCGATTTGGTGCATCAAGAGTTGGATAGGAAGAGTTTGCAGCTCATTTCAAGCTTGTTGTAAGAGGTATGATTGTTTTTTTTAACATTATTTTGTTTCTTATATGCAAAAATTCCATTTTCTATTCATTTATTTTGAAAGTTTTACATTTTCTTGTATGCAAGATCTTTTGTATGTTTGTAATTTGTATGTACCATGTAGTATGTAATTGTACAATGTAGGGTTGTATGTAGGGTTTGTAAATTTATTTTTTTTTAAATTGTAGGGTTTGACAAACCCTACAATTTTTTTTTAAAAAAATTTACAAACCCTACTTTAGTTTTTTTGAATGTATGTATTAATTTTATTTTGTATTTGTAATGTTTTATTGCAGCAAACTTCACTTTATTATTTGCCTCAACTTCAACTTTCACAAAACTATCCTAAAATGTCTACTTCGGCTTCTAGACCCCCCATGAGAAAGGACCCTGCTTGGAAATATCATGAGGATTTTCCAGGGCAAGGAAAGGGGCAAACAAAATGTATGTTTTGCAAAACAATATTCCATGGAGGTATATATAGGCTGAAATACCATATTGCTGGTGTGCGTGGACATGATGCCGAACCATGCCTAAAAGCAGTCTCTGAGGCCATACATGATTGTTATGTAATGGTTGAGGAGATTGAAAGAAAAAAGAAACAAAAGGAGGATCGAGCGGCCATTGGGAGAGAGACAGTTTTAGGAAGAGGGACACAGTTAGGTTGTGTTGGAGGCCCTTCTTCGTTACCTCCATATCGTCCCACTTAGTTTGCTACTGCTGGTGCTTCCGTTTCTGCTTCTGCTTCTATAAGTGGCAGTGCCACTGCCACCGCCACTTCTCATGCTCCTACCACTAGTAGTCATAGTGGGAATGTTACCATTGGACCTAGGATTCGTAAATCTAGGTTGGATTCCTTCTTTGTGCCTCGCACTACTCCTGGGTCCCAACCGTTGCTTGAGGGCATGGGTTGGAACAAGGAGGTCCATGATGCTGCTAAAATGGCAATTGGCAGGTTTTGGAGCTACAGCTGTATTCCATTCTTTGTAGCCAGGTGAATGTTTTACTTTTATGTTTGATAACTTTGATTGTTTTAATTTTTATACTTAACTTATCTCATTGAATTTTTATACTTAACTTATCTCATTGAGTTTCTTTGTGACAGGTCTCCTTATTGGCAACAAATGGTTGATGCCATTACCATATGCGGGGTGGGGTTCAAAGCCCCTAGTGAGAGTGATTTGAGGGGACCCATTTTGTCTCAAATGGTGGATGATGTGAAAAAGGATTTAGATGAACAACGCCACATATGGAGCACTAAAGGTTGCACCATCATGATTGATGGTTGGACGGATAGGAGAAATAGAACTCTCCTTAATTTTCTTGTTTCTTCCGCAGGTGATTGATTAATTTTAGTTTCATATAGTCTTTAATTTTTTATTTTTTATCTAATGGTTTATTGAATGATCATTGACCTAGCTTTATTTTTTTATTTTGGGGGGCACCGTTTTCATCAAGTCCATTGATGCCTCCGCCCATTGCAAGAATGCCACCTACCTATGTGAGCAGATAGAGGAGGTGATTGAAGATGTGGGTGAGGAGAACGTGGTACAGGTGGTGACCGACAATGCAGCAAATTATGTTGCTGCAGGTAAACTTTTGATTACAAACTAATTTTGTTTGCAAATTAATTACTATCTTGTAGTTTGTACCTCCATTAATTACAATTTACAATGCAACAAATTATGTTGCTGCAGGTAGACTATTGATGGAGAGGCACCCATCTATAGTTTGGACTCCATGTGCTGCTCATTGCATTGACCTCATGTTGGAGGATATTGGAAAAATCCCATGGGTCAAGAGATGTGTAGAAAGGGCAAGAAATGTCTGCAAATTTGTATATAATCATTCATGGGTGTTGGCTCTTATGAGACAATACACAGAGCAGAAGGAGTAGCATCGTCCAGGAATCACAAGATTTGCCACAAACTTCCTCACATTGCAGTCCATGCTTAGGTCTAAGCCTGCCTTGAGACGTATGATTGTTGGTGAGGAGTGGTCTTCCTCATCCTATGCTACCACCCCTGCAGGGATAGAGATGGCAGACTGCATTTTTGATGAGCAAGGCTTTTGGGTCCCTTGTGATGAGATAGTGAAGGTAATTTTTTTATAAATTCTACAATTTAGCTTCATGTTTTATAAGTTATTATATGTATTCTCTTATTTGCTCATTTTTCTAAATTACACAATATTTTCAATTTTGCAGTTTGTTAAGCCCTTGGTGGTTTTGTTGCAAGTTGCGGATGGAGATAAGCCCGCAATGGGCTATATATATGAGGGCATGGATAGGGCGAAGGAGGCCATCAAATTCGTCTATGGAGCAGATGAGAGCAAGTATGGTCCCATTTGGGAGATCATTGATAGGAGATGGCATCATCAGCTACATAGGCCCATCCATGCGGCAGCCTATTATCTGAATCCGGCATTCCGTTTTATCCCTTCTTTCAAGGCTGATGCGGAGGTCCTTAATGGGCTATATGCAATCATGGAGAAGATGGGACTTGCCGGTACTTCTCAAATAGACCTTTTTCGAGAGCTACAGATGTTCTCAGATGCACAAGGGGAGACCTTCTCTCGTCCTGTCGCCAAACACGCTAGAACAACTATGATGCCAGGTAAAAATAAATTGTTAGGCTTAATTTTAGTTGTATTCAATACTATATTGTAACTTGTTAAATGAGTTCATGAGTGAGACTGATTTTATTTATTTTTCTCATTTCAAACTCAGATCATTGGTGGAACTTTTTTGGCCCAGAGGCACCAAATGTTCAGAAGTTGGCCATTCGTATCTTGAGCCAACCATGCAGCGCATCAGGTTGTGAGCACAATTGGAGTATGTTTGAGCACATACACTCCAAGAGGCGCAATAGATTATCTGTGGAGAAGATGAATGATCTCGTCTTTGTTCACTACAACCTCCGCCTGAGAATGAGAAAGAATGCAACAGTTGACATGTCTCCTATCATTCTAGATGAGGTTGATCTTGAAGCAGAGTGGGCCAATGAGAATCAGACAGCTCCTGGGACTCCTACAGCTGTATTTAGTGATGATGACATTGATTGGATCGACCAGGTAGATATAGAGGCTGAGGCTGTAGCCATGGTAGAGGAGGAGCAGAGAACACGAGCAGAGACAGGAAATACTGAGACTCGGAGTGACACAGTTGTTCCTGATGTTGGTGAGCATGACACAGTCGTTCCTGATGTTGGTGAGCATGGCATGGTGTCACGGGGAGCAACTATGGCTGCTGAATCATCCAGGACCTACTTTAAACGCCTTCGCAGGGGGCCAGGGCGAGAGGGTGCACGGCCATCTCAGCCATAGGCTTGTACACTTGTAGTTGTATTTAGTTTTACTATTTACCTTTGGTATTTGTATGAAACATTTGATGATCATCATATGATGACATGGATTTTTTATTCCATGAGTTTTGTAATATTGTATACATTTGACAATATTTATATATCTATGTTTCTTATTTTCTTCAGCTACAATTTGCGTTTATGCTTATGTGATTGATGTATACTTGTGTATGTAATCAAATGAGCCGAGTTTAATGATGTTTTTGTGTCTTTAAGGTGTATTCAATAAAGGGTGTCTGAAACAAGTTTTAAATCTTTAAAAATCTCTAAATTTCTTGAGTTTTTCACTTTCCCGAGTCCAGCCGAGTCTGGAGCCGAGTCTGACGCCGAGTCCCGAGTCCGAGTCCGAGTCGGCCTTGCCGAGTCCGAGCCGAGTCCGAGTCCCGTTTCTTTGCTCCTGACCCTTCCAAAGGGTCCAGAGCGAATTTCTTTAGGAAGCTTTGTTCCTTGCCTAAGCCTTTGAACCAACCTATTCCTAAGCATTTTAGAGGGCAAAAGACTTGTTTTTGATGAGAAAAGGATGAGAAATGAAGTTTTATGAAGGAAAAACAAGCAAAAGACAAAATTCGCTCCTGACCCTTCGTGAGGGTCTAGAGCGAATTTTCATAGAATCCTCCCTTTGCTTCAAATTTGGACCAATTTTGTGCCTTGGAGCCTTAGCTAGGATGTCATCATGCCTTGGAATCAATTGAGGGGTGAAAAGATCGAGGATTTGAGGCTAAAATGCAAATTTCGCTCCTGACCCTTCCAAAGGGTCCAGAGCGAAATCCTTAGGACTCCTTATTTTATCTAATGCACCCAAAAAGATCTTGTTTTAGGCCAAATTGAGGGCGAATTCACTTGATGATGATAGAGGAAGATTTGAAAAGAAGAAGAATGGTGTCAAAATGTAAATTTCGCTCCTGACCCTTCCAAAGTGTCCAGAGCAAAATTTCCTAAAAACCTCTTTTTGCTCCTTGTTGAGACCAAGATCTTGATTTCTAAGGCAAGGTTGGGAAGGAATTGATATGTACTTGCCTTTGAAAGGTGATTTAAGGCAATGAAGTGATAGAATTGAAGCTAAATCACAAATTTCGCTCCTGACCCTTCCAAAGGGTCCAGTGCGAAATCCCTTATAGGCCCTGTCCTTGGCCAAGGTCTAGAAATCTCTTAAAACACTATTTTGCTCCTTGTTTGAAGCCTAGATTTTGTCCCTATGGCATAAGATTGATGTATTCTTGCCTTGAAAGGAGATTTGAGGCAAAGAAATTGTGAAAATTGAGCTAAAATGCTAATTTCGCTCTTGACCCTTCCAAAGCCTTCCAAAGGGTCCAGAGCGAAATTCCTAGGAGGTCTAATGTTTTGACTAGGCCTTTGAGAAGAACCCATTCTTAAACAATTTTGGAGGCAAATGATTTGATCTTGGTCTAATTGAGCAACTTTGTCAATTTTCACTCCAGACCCTTCCAAAGGGTCCAGAGAGAATTTCACTATAGGGCTTGTCCCTGGAGAGGATCCTGAGCGAATTTCATTCTAATGCCTTCTTGTTGATGATTTGAGGTGAGAAATATCATGTTAGAACGAATATATCATGTATACTTAATCATCCTTTGTTTGTTTTGCAGCTTAACAAAATCAAGATGGAGGAGGATCAGGCCAGGACAAGGAAGACCTATTCAAGTTCCATCATTATCAAGGACACTTAAAATGCATGGAGGAGGACTCAAGGTGCTTCTAAAGCGTTGGAGGACTTCAAGTGTTCGAGGAGTTGCAAGCTATCCTCAAGATCTTCATTCTACCACATGAAGAAACCACAGGATGACAGAGAAGAAGGATCTTACAAGCACTTCAAAGCGAAGTACGCTACCAGAGGAGGAGTGACTTGACCGTGAGGAGGCCTCATCAAACACATGGGAGTCAAGGAGGTACATCATTCATTGCATCAAAGACAGAGGAGGATCAACCAAGGCACAAACGTCAGACAAGGTGGCATCCCAGTCACTATTCCTCCAGTCAGATAGCTCCACCTCAGCATGTCCAGATTCAATGTACCTGACTCACTAGTGATGGCACAAGCTTCGAGGCACCTACCTCTGACATCTATTGGTCCACACTCATGGAATGTAATTTTCTTATTGGCTAAAGGAGTTTGTTGTAACAAACCCTAATTAGGGTTTCTATCTTGTAATCCTAGCCATTCATTCTCAATCAATCTGAGTCGTTGAATTGTAAAGAGCTCTCTATATAAGGCTTTGGCTCTTCATTTGTAAAGGTTAATAGTCAGAGATTAGTTAATAGTTAGGAGCTAAGAGTTAGTAGCTAGAATAGTGAATAGAATAGCAATAGAGTAGATTAGGAAGAGAAGGCAAGAAATTGTTGCCTTGATTGTAAATGAACCCCATTTTCATTGAAGATATGGTGAAATATGTCGTTTCTTTGCAATATGCATGGTCTCTTGTTGAATCTTCATTTTAGATGGTAAATAATTAGATTGAATGAAGGAAGTTATTGAATGCACTCGCGTGGAATCCGCCTAGTCCAAACCACTAGCCTCTTGTTGATTGTAAGTGCGCCCTGCATGGTCAACTGGCATAGAATGAGCTTAATCTTGAGTCGTTACACGTCTATTGTTCATGCATTAACTTGAATGGTGATTAGTGTCTGATGGTGTAACAATTTGAACATCTTCAAAATTCCCTTTGAAGATCGCACTGAGTTGGTGTTGAATTGTTCAGCCTGATGGTGAGACCCAGCCCAGCAGGACTCCACCTAGTCATTCATCCATCTTCTCGCATTCTAGGTCTTAGAGTAGACTTTTTGAGCCCTGTATCTTTTGATGTTTCTTTATCTTCCAGCCAGTAGATAGGATTCAAGTTCCAGCAGATTAAACACTCAGGCCATCAAATGTAAGTCCCCTTGTGATTCCATCATAATCACATCAGACCAAATTGAGCTTATCCACACGCAGAGACCCTACATACCAGAAACTTGGAGTTGCCTCGATTGATCCTTAGGCAAAATCTTCAGCATTCGGGGAAACTTTGTTCAAGAGAGGATAAGATACCTTGGTATTTTATTCTATGTTTGCATGTGCATAAAAAACACATCAATAGTTCCCAAAGTGGTCCCTTTTTGTGTTGTTGCTGAATTCGGTATCCCAAGTTCCCGGGAATCCGAATTTGCTAGTTTTGTTAGCGGTCTAAACTTGAGACCTCGGGTTCCCGAACTCCTGGGTTTTCTTTGTGTCTTTTTGTTTTCTCACTTCGGAACGTCGGGTTCCAAGAGTCCCGAAGTGAGTTGTTTTTGTAGAGTTGTTTCTTTGAGTAGTGTTTGATGCTTGTTTGGTTGGTTTTGCAGGTTTAGCTATGTTAATGGAATCTTCTCGAAAGGCGAAAGATCTTGAGAAGCTGCCAATCACAATGAAATACCAATAGGCGAACATATGCCTCCAAGCTGGAAGATGCAATTCAATGGGTAACAGACACAAAGATTGGGCATATTGAGCTCGAAGATATTGACAAGCAATTGGAGAAACCTGGACTAAGTTCAAATTACAAGCGGATTAAAAGATCCGGTCTGGTAGAGGCAACTGTCTTCCCACAGTCGGTACACACACCAGAGTTTATAATGCAAATTGCACAATTCTATAATCCCGATACTAGGAAATGTGTCGATGATGACGGAAAATTGGTGATTGATTTGTCCCCTAATATGTTGGCCCTAGTCTTCCAAATTCCCACCAGGAAGGAGGTACTAGTTGAGGGAGAAGAAGATGGAGAATGAGAATGGAACCAAAATATGAGTCAGTGTAAAAAGAGAATGAATGAGGAATGGCTCGAGGAAGAAAGGAAAACGGGCCTGAAAGCAAGTGAAATTTTGAGACAAGATTTCAAAGAGCCACAAAGAGATCTAATCATAATGCTTAGTAAGGCATTTGGCAAACCTGCATGTAGACACTTTCAGCCATGGATGTTCTCATTCATGCTAACAATTTTGGATGGACGACAGTACTATGACTGGGCTCAAATTTTGTTGGATAACATAAGAGACCAACTCAAGGAGGTACATAATACGAAGAAATTCTTCTTCACATCTTATATTGTTTGGGTGGCAGCCAGATCCGGTCAATTTCCAGGGCTGCAGACTGAGGGCACATTGGGGGAAGAAGGACAGAATGCTATGTGGGAATACTACACCCAGTTGCTGCTAAAAGAATCCAGGCTACACTACAAGAGAATCAATGACGCATTTTTTTTTCCAATTATTATAAGGCTAACAGTGCAGACTAAGCAAGAAAGCAATGGAGCTAGTAAAGAAGTGGGGGTGTTGGTTTATACAAAACTCTCGATCTACTTATCTGAGGGTGAGTGGGTTCACTGGAGAACCATTTTTGTTGCCCAAGGATTGTACAGATAGAATAATTTTGTTAGAATATGCAAGACAAATGGTACATTTGCAAAATTTGCTATCCTCAAGGCATAAGACGGGGGTTACAGGTGAATATTTCCCCTTAAGTTTATCATTCTTTTCATGTCCAAAGATTCATGTGGCAAAGGTTGCCGAACAAGAATTGCAAGAACTACAGTTGAAGCCTTTCAATTTTGCCAGGCAATTTTATGACCCATACGATAAACTAAAAGGATTGATGCCTAAAGTGTATGAAGGACATCAGCCTGCCCTGAAGGATTTTTGGGCCAATCTCCAGGATAGCTTTGAGGCAAGGGAGAAATATTACCATCGCCTCACTGTTCCTCAAATTAGGGATTTTGGTATTGAGACCAACCTACCCAAACAATTACATGATGATGGTATTTTGTTGGATCCCATGCATAAGGAAACGGGAATAGATAAAAGGCCGCTCCCCCCAATCAAATGGTCGCAACAAAAAGTGGTAGACATTGATACCATCTCTCGGCCAGTAATAAATAGAACCAAGAAGTGGTTAAGTCTAAGGGTTAAACCAGCTGCCTCCAAAGGAAAACAAAAGAATATCCCGACTGACAATCCTCAATTGAGGATACACAAGGAATATACAAGGAGAACGCGATCAGCGTCAAGGAAGAACACATCTACAGACCCAGAGGAGGAAGCTGAAACTCCTTTCACCATAGAAGAACTAAGGCAAAAGTTAAATGAAAAAATGAAAGAGGTCGAATATTTGGCAAAACAGGTGAGTTTAGGGATTACTGTCAGCCTAGGGGCCACACCACAAGCAGAAATTCATCCTATTAGACCAGCCATTGTAGCAACGGCAGAACAGCCTTCTCAAGAGACTCAATCTTCTAGTGCTACTACCACTGCTACTACCTCTGCAACAGCAACACCCATCACCACATCAACCGCATTTGTTGCACCAGCTATGTCAACAACGGTCACTCCATCTTCTATTGTTTCACAGATGCATGCGCCTACATTGACTCTTGCAACTGAAACAGTAACTATTCATAATGTGAAGTTGAACTCAAACCAAGAGGAGACTGAGCCAGCACCAAAGAAGGTAGAGCCTAAGAAGAGGAAAAGAATGACTCCTAGTGCAGAGAAACAAAGAGAGCCTCCCGTGCAGAAGGTATCAAAACTTACACAGATAAACCCTATGGACACAGATGATCAAGGTCCGCAAGGGCAGCAGCAAGATGAAGGGGGGGAAATGGGGCAAGGGCAAGATGAAGAGCATGATGAGAGACTTGTTCTCACTCCACGAGATGTAGAAAACTTGTTGAAAGATATCGTAGGTGGAGAAACAGAGCAACAACCAAAGACTTCAATGAGCAAGTGAGCAAGAAATTGAAAGAGTATCAGCAATAGCTTGATGTTGATAGCGCTCTATAGGCAAACTTGGCTCAACAAATGCTCTCACAACAATAACAGCTCGCCATACTAGTACAGCCTACCCATGGAGAAACCCAAACTCCTCCAAATACACGGGTTGGAGAAGAAGAACAGCAATAGGAGGAGGAACAATCACAAGAAGTTGGAAGGGTGACAACACAGGTAACCACCAAAGGGAGAAGTACAGACGAAGGAACACCACAATGGTTAACCTTCACTTTTAATAAGAAGCAAAAGGTGGTGCTGCCTAAACTCTCACTGCAGCAGGCTATTATGGAGGAGCCGAAGAAAGAAAAGAAGGCCAAAACAATTCATCATCTATCTAGAACTGGCTCCTGTGAAGTAGTTGTCGATATCGCATCCCCTATGGAGGCTAAGGGAGAGGGTCCTTCTAAATATCAAGTATCACAAGTTAGGCTTGGGAAGCAGACAAAGTGGGGAGAGCTTGACACTTTAGAGTTTGCTACTAATACACTGAGGAGCAGAATGGAGAAGGAGCATAACTCCCAGTTGCAGGTAAAGGCACAATTAGAACAGTATAAACAATTGTTGGTGGATATGGGGAAGCCTTTAGATTCAAGGGCCGATGACACACTGCCGTCCACATCATCGCTCCCAGAAAGTGATGTAAGGGCCTTGATTGAAATAAGGAAAGTAGCTACTACTATAAAATCATGGGCGAAAGATAACATTTCTAAGGTAAAGCTTTTTCTACAACATACAATGGGAATTTATGAAAGGGTCCTCAAAATGGAGAAAGCAATAAGAGACTGCTCAGCAAATTGGGAAGTGAGAATCAAAGACTTCACCAAGCAGTGTAAAAACTTGAATAAAATATTGGCCTTGGGTGAAGAAGTGAATGAAGATTTGTTGGGAGGAGATGATTTTGATAGCTTGCAATCTTATATATTTGTAATAGAATTTAAGATAGAAGTTCTTGAGCAGTGTAGGTCGAGGATTTTGGAGGCACATGCCCCTCTTTTGAAGTCAATTGGTAAATATGAGAATTTTGTAAAGAAGTTGCTAGGGGCATATGGTCATGACATTTTGAGAGATGGTCCCCTGAAGGAAGGTGTAGTATTAGATCAATGGGACCCGTATGCGGCTCATCACTTTGCACCTACAACGGAGTTTAATACAGAGTTAATGGATAGATACTCATTTTCGACTTCTCAGTGTATACATGCGGAGGGAGTAATTGATAAATTGGTTAACAGATGGGAGCAGGCAAAGCAAATTTTGAAGAAGTCTGAGTTCTGGATTTCGTATGTTGCTGATCCTCCTGAAGATACAGTTGCATGTTTTATCAGTAACTATAAGAGCTATAAAAGGAGTAAAGGATAAACATATAGTTGCTGCACATGCAATTTTGACTACTTTTTGAAGATATTTTTGGTTACCACAAAGACTGAGAGTTCAACTACTGGACAACACTGACTTCAGTTTTTGGGCGAATTCTGCATGGTTGTAATGGCCAATTTCGGGAACGCATGTTTCGTAGTAATAGTTAATTGGTAGTTTCACTAGAGTTTAAGGCAGAGACTTGCATGTCAACTGCAGCTCCTTATTTTTGTAGCATTTACTTTAGATAGCTTTATTTCTTAGAATTTAGGACTTGAAACTCTATAAATTAGAAATTTTGATTCATTGTAATGGTCTACGAATTGATGATTTGAGGTCCAATTTAGAAATTCTTTTAGAGATTTTTATGCAGATTTTTATGAGTTTAGAAGATTTTGTGATACTCTTTGAGGTTTAATACAAAAAGCAGCTTGTGGATTGCCTGATCTACTTGTGTGTTCTATATGGTTATGTTCTTTGTTATGTGGTAACTTCTATTATTTGAATCAACAACTAGTTCTTTTGGATACTTTGTTATTTTATGAATCATATTGCGTGTGTAAATGGTATATGAGAATTAAATTGATAGGGTGATGGTTGGTTTGATGATATTCATTTCCGTTGGTACATGAAGTTGTCTGACCTTATATATTTTCTGGAGTTCGTCATTTGAATGCTGATTTAGTAATATTGATAATATTGGGTTATAAAATTCTGACCGTGTGGATCATTCAGTTGTTATTGTGTTGATTTCATTGTTATTTCCTTGTTCTCCTAATCTATCTTTTGTTGTTTAAATTTGAGAGAACCTAAATCAGAAAATACAAAAAAAAGTAGGTAATTTGAAGTTATTCCAACCAGAAGGCCCCTTGACAAGTACAATCGCATCAACTATTGAGCTGCCCATCACCGTCGAGACCCAACTATAGAAACCTTGGAGTAGCTAGTTTCCCAAAACTTGCTACTTTTCAGGAGAGGTGATGAGTGTTCACATAAACTACCTGACTGTTGGTGAGTGAGTGTTCACATAAATTACTTGACTGTTGATGAGTGTGTCAAAACACCCGTCAACAATACTACCTACAAGTTAGCATATGAATGTTGGGTTGATTAGAAAAACTATCATTGTTCATATTATCTGCCGCTAATTGTGGGGAAAGCTATGAGTTTGAAGTTGGTCATACACTTCATGGTATAAGTTGTACCTTGTATGTTGGATGTGAGAGTTTTGAGGAGGAATTGTTGTTGTTTTGGGGGTCTTTTCTTATTGTTTGGCGATGCCCTGAATTTGTGTATGCACATTGACTCATTATGGAATGGAAACTAGGAGTGCCATTGGATTTGAAATTGTAGTCATTTGTTGCCGTAAGCACACCAAATACAAATATACTCTGGAGTGGACAGTTGGAGTGGTGTTGGATTTGGAACTTTAGTCATCCATTGCCATAAGCGCACCAATTACATACTTGTTTTTCAGATATGCACATGAGCTTTCAGTTATCAGTTTGATATATCTTTATTTAATGATGCTTTGGTATGATTAGAGGTAATTTTGGAGTATTACAAGGGAAGTAGCTGATTTGATGAGTGTTGGGTGTGTGACAGTGAACTTGTTGGGTGGTTCATCCTTGTTGATCCACCTACTACAGTGTGTTTAAAGTGTATTACTAGTTCTACAGCAACCTACAAGTTCATCCATTCAAGTATAATATTGTTATTTCACAGCTCGATAACTAGAAAACTTTCTTGTTGTCTCTATTGTGGTTGTTTAAAGCAATTTGATTTGTATCAACATTTAATCAGTGAAATATTGCATATGGAATAACATTGTATTGCTTCGGATGGTCATACCGCCAAAATTTTTCCTTTAAGTGCACTTTATTTTGTAATACGGAATGATAGTACAGCCAATGATTTGATCAAGTTACCTGTTGATACTTACCCCACTGAATAAGTTGTTTGTTGTAATCACCCACGACTAGATAAGTGAAAAGAACTTGCTTTTCATTTTAAATTTTTACAAGCTTTCCCATTGAAAGTGGAAGTGACATTGTAATTCCCACTAAATAGCAAATGTTTACTTTCTTTCAATATTGCAATACATCCCACTTGATCAAGTTACCTGTTGATACTTACCCCACTGAATAAGTTGTTTGTTGTAATCACCCACGACTAGATAAGTGAAAAGAACTTGCTTTTCATTTTAAATTTTTACAAGCTTTCCCATTGAAAGTGGAAGTGACATTGTAATTCCCACTAAATAGCAAATGTTTACTTTCTTTCAATATTGCAATACATCCCACTTAATAAGTGGTATTGGCTGGCTTGCCGCTTGATTCTTTCCTTTCTATACTTTCTTTTCAGTTGTTTGTAATTTGGAACATCGGATGCATTCACCTTGCCCATACAAGATCTTGGTGGTCAAAAATTGGGAAGGAATCTGCATTGCATTTATTTTCAATTGAATATATTTTCAAATAAAAATAAAAAAATCAGGGGTGCATGTTACAAGTGATTTATTATATTACTAAATAATTATAAATTAAGTTGTCCTAAGGAGGAATTATTAAAAAGGCAACTAAGGTATAATTATTCATTTAAAAGTGTTTTAAGTTGTGCCTGCAGGGAGATGCCTATGCACATGGGGGACTTTGCTCTTTCAAAAGATTTATTATTTAATTATTACAAAGTGTTTATGGATGAAAAAAGAAAAAATATTATTTTATTATTATTATTTTTCCTCTGAAATGTTATAAAAGGAGGTTGGGAGCTCATTGTTGAGGTTAGACATGTCATGATATTTCTTTTCTTTAGAGAGAACCTATGTTCACCACAAATTTTCTTCAAGACAAAAACCTTCTCAAAAATACTAGTTTCAAGGACTAAAACCCCCCTAGTTGGTTAAAGTGATTTCATCTAGCAATCACCAATGCGCCTACAAGTGGAGTTTCAGTTGTGTTCCTTCAATAATTAAGGTATTTGATGTCTTTTGAGGGATTTTTTGTTTGTGAATCTTTGATGTTGTTTGTGTGATTTTTTGTGTTGGATGTTGTTGGAAATGGTGGAGCTAGCCATACCAATCCCCCTATGCTAGTAGTACTACTCCATGGAGGCCATAGCAATTGAAGCTACTAATTTCTCATGAAATGAATAGAAAGTTTGCATCATTCTTGATCGTACAACTTTTAATTAGCTACCTTTTCTAATAAAGAGTAAGGTAGCAATCTGAAAGCGATACACATTTATTGTTGGCCATACATGTAGCTGTTGTGGGGGGCTTGAGGGATGAATTGAACATTTAATTATGAGGATGAACTTATACTTAAAGTTATATTTCATGTATATAGTTTTAGGATGTTTGAGATGGGTTTCGGATCTTTAGGAGTTACAATGCAAATTCTAGTTTTTTGAGGATCTTATAATTTTTCAGTTTTAGTCAAATTTCAATAATCAATAAGCTATTATAATCTTCAATAGTGCCCATGCATTATCCAATCAAGCGTTTTGGAGGTGTTCCTTGGTGTTTTGGGTTGTTTTTATTGTTGGCCATATAGCTTGGAGTGATGTTTTAGATCTAATTTGTGTTGGGTGCTTCTGGGTATAGTCTTCAACAGTTTCTAGTGTTCTCTTAGTGTGTGCAATTCTGGTTTGGCAGTTTATCAGTAGAAAAAAATGGTATCAGACCTTCAATCAACATCTAAAATCATCTAATAGAGGTACACATTTGTTGAGTATTTTGAATGCACTTATTATCTATAATTTTTCATCTTATAATGGATTTTCATTTGATATAACTTTGTAATACCCTAGATGGTAGTACCACCAATGGCTTTGTCATGCACTTTAATTTATTCACTCATCCCACTGAATAAGTGGAAGTAGTTGTGCATATTAGATTGCACTCCATTGAATAAGCAAGTAGTTCCTAGGCTTTGCATTTTGTTGAATAAGTAGTGCATGTGCTTTGCAATTGCACTCTATTGAATAAGCAAGCGGTGATTGTGCTTTATAATTGTTGTCCGTTTAATTAGTGAAAAGTGCCTTCGACACAAGTTGTTGAATAAGCATTGAAGTATTTCCTTCCAGTTGTTGCATAGCACTCCATTGAACAAATGAAAATTTAGCTAACACTGCCACCTAGTCTATTTCTTTCAAATTTGCTATAGTTTAGAAAGTTGGTGTTAACTTAAACATCGTATACACTCATATTTCCCATCTCAAGAATTGGATGATAAAAAAATAAGAACAATGAGTTGCCATATATTTTTAGTTAAAAAAATCCATTTTTTTTAGTTTGGTTATAATAGACTTGAATATGATTTAGTGCACCACATGTCATTTGGGGATTTAATCTAGGTTTTATCCATTTTTAAAGTGTTATCTATCATTTGTAAAGGTTTTGGTAATGATCAAATGATTATACTCAGAAGGGGGGCGGGGGGATTAGTATAATGCAACTTTTACCAATTTAAAACTTTATCAATCACAATAACATCATTAACTCAAAAGAAGATACAGGAATATGACTACTTGCCCATGCCAAGGATATTCAACAAAGATAGAGGAAAATCTTGTAAAATATGAGGGCAATCAATTGCTGGAAATCATGCTAGAGAATCTGAACCTACCATAGGATATCTTTTCCATTTTTCTTTCCACCGAGGTCATGATGAAGGATAGAGTCAAAAACACTTTTTGAGAACTTATGCTCACTATTGGTTAAGGAATGAGAGAAATTAAAGAAGATGGGAAAACCAATTTCAAAAGAACAAAGTCATATGATCAAAAGCAAAGTTAGCAACCAAAATTTCAAGGCGGAACAATGACAAAAATGGGGTTTTGAGGGAAGACCAATGAACCAATGATGATGAGAAGAATCAAGGTTCTTGTAGCAATGACACCAAGGTTAATCTAAAGATGGAAAGAAGGGTTGTTAATATTACAATAAGTTGGATCATAAGATTACATGAAGATAATGAAGGAAAATAAAGATCTCTCGTCCCAACATTTTAAAGCTAGCAACAAGGATGTTTCTCTCATTGCTTATAATTCCAATGCTTTACACACTCACAATTCTAGATCAAAGCAAATTGTGAATTTGGAATGCACTTTTCATGGAGTTAAGGTTTCAAATTTGCTTACTTCACTTAGAAAACCCATTAATGAAAAGATTTATTTAAGTCTATCATAATATGTTTCAAAACTAACCATCCTAAGAAATGGTAATGGTTAATGGGGTTATTCGTGAGGTTTACTTTTCTCATTTGAGTGCTAATCTTTTTCCAATATATCAAATCACCTCTCAAAGGAAGAAAGCGGAGTTTGACCTAGCAGATTTATGAACTGCAAACAAGTTTAACTAGTTGCAAGTGGTGCACTTGATATGTGTGCCAAACTTATAAGTTTACTAAGTCTAGAAATGTTCTAAAGACTAAGTTTCCTTAGTGGAAACGTCCAGTTTACCTATGGAATAAAAGGTTAGGACACTTAAATTTCAAAAGTATGAAAATGATGAGCAATCTGAATATTGCTTTGATCTACCTTATATTACTCCTGCAAAGGGTGTGTCTAATGGTTGTGTTATTGAGAAGAATCAACAATTTCCAATGCCCTCAAACAAGGAGCCCTAGAATGGCATCCTCTTCTTTTGAACATAAGCAAACCCTTCAATAATCTGAAACTTGCCTGTAACTTCTTCAAGAGAGAATCTCAAAAATTAAAAAACCTCAATCTTTGAATGCACTTTGAAATACCTAAACAATATCTCCAACAAATACCAGCCAGAGTAGTTCTTTCACTACCGTAGCTAGTCTTCTTCAAGACAATTTTCATCCTCAAGAATGCTAAGATGGACCAAGTCCAAATCTCTAGAACCATGTATGGTTTTCTCAAAGATAAATATCAGAAATAATAAACTCAACCTACCAAATGAGCTCTCCATCCCCCTTTTTATAAGCTTTTTAAGGAACTTTCTAGAAATTTTCTTTTAAAATCACTTTATTAATGTCTTGAGCCTTTTAACTCCAAAAAGTGATTTGATTTACTTTTTAAACATTTATGGCACTTAAAGTCACTTTTAAGCATCTCAACATTTAAAACTTTCTATTCTCTTTCCAACAAGCTTTAACACTAAGGTGCCTGATAGATTATTTTAATTAAAAAACAAACCTTATGAAATTAATTAAATATAGCTCAATAATACACCCAATTAGCGACAATGGTTGAAATGCATTGGAATTGAAATCTAACAACGTAGGAGTGATCCTAATGATGAAAGATGATAAACGGACCCAACTAGATGGCTTACTAAAAATAGATGCTCCCTCAAGAATCTTGGAGTCCTAAAAGCATCATATAGCTCCTCTAAAGCATTTGAGCTCATTGGTAACATCAAATTACTCATTTGAACAGGCTAAGACAACGACAGTTGCATTGCTAAAAAAACTAAAAAATAGGGACATTACAATCCACCCCTCCCAAAGATTGCTTGTCATCAAGCAATGCCAATACAACCCCACAATCATCAAATTGATTCAAACTAAAACCAAGAATGATCCCAAGGTCCCAAGTAAACTTGGGATATTTGTAGCACCAACCTCTCAAGCACTATCCTGTAGAGTGCCAACACAAGAGACCTCATGATAACCATCGATAAGAAGAGCAATTGGATACTACATAAACTTAGTCAACTTCTTAGAGAATTGGTCTTTGAGAGAGCCAAACCAATGTACCATAAGAGTAAACTCCATAAAGTGAACACTAGCTCCCTCATCCTTAACAACTACTAAATTGCAAACCAATATGATCCCAGGGTTCCAAGTCAATCTCAAAAAAGAATCACCATGTTGATGTTGTACCACTCTGATCATAATTGTCAAACCATCATGCCCAAACTGTAGAGCACAATTCTTCTACTGAGAGGGAGGGGGGGGTGAAATGTGAATCAATAGAAGATGTATACTTCAAATCCTTAACCAATTAAAATTTTGATCAACTAAGAAAAATCTGAAACTGAAACTGAAAGGAATGCAACCACACAATGAAGTCAATGCACAAGAAATGCGTGGAAAACATAGAATGGGAAAACCACGGTGAGAAATGGTACAAGGATCTACTGTCCTAATCCAACCTCGCAAAGCAAAAATGTTTACAAATTTTTAGGGCACCAACCCTAAGTAATCACCAAATTCCCTGATAGAGCACCAACTCTAACAAATTCATCACTTAACAACCTGAGCACCAACCGAACATCCTTGAGGCACAAACCATAAGGATGTCACAAATCAAACAACTTCTCACTATTCTCAAATCCGAATTAATGTTTTTTTTTATGTCACAGCCGAAGCGGTATTTTTTTAGCTTTTCCCTAGAGCTAAGAACCAGTTGAGTAGACTCGAACCCAAGACCTCCCATGTAGGAGGCTCACAGCTAACCACTGCGTTGTGGGGTCATCCCCAAGATCTGAATTATTGTTATATATAACTAACAGTATTGGATATTTACAAGCAGATTGTTACAAGTTAAACATTATTATCTTCAGATGTCTTTGAACAAGTTTACACTCGACAAACTTAGTGATATGCAAACAAAGTATTAAAAATCCGAGAATTGATAGCCTTCTTTAGGTTTCCTGTTAACACAAACTCAAGCCAAGAACATTATGACATTTCACTGTATGAAATTAACTGATCTGATTTACCCTTCAAATCATTTTCATTGAAAATGCACTTACAGTACTTGTCTGTTCATTGCAGATTGCTCACTTACAAATCTTGTCTTTTCACTGCAGATTACTCTCCAACCTCTCAATGTAAAATGCATACTTTCAGCATCTCCTCCTATTTTAATTACTGAGTTTTCTTCAGAACCATCTCATCATTATACGCCACACCATACTCTCTGATTTTCAAATACTAATATTTTCTTATCATTTGACAGAGACTAAACAAACTAGTCTATGCACACATAATAATCTTCTTCACCATAATATCATAGATTCGAGCCTTTTTGTTTTTTTTATACATATATCATCAATGATGCACTCACACAATATTTATAAACACTCTCTAAGCCATTGATCAAGTATAGATGGTTATGTAATCAAGACAACTGTTCTTTCAGGTATAACTAATCTCAATTATAACTGACAACCACTTCATATAGATATACCTCTTTAAATATACTCTTCAGATGTAATGACAAAATTATTCTGATGTCACTGCCAACAAAGAACATCTGATAGGATGATGTTGTCCTGAACAACTACAGAATAGTCAATGATGAAACAATGAAGGTATTTGAAATGATGTGCACATTCCTTATTTCCATATCTTGTATTTGCAAACACAACATAACGTGCATCCTAAGGGCATAAATAAATAATATATTCCAAAGATAATCTTGCATGAGAATGTTAATAATCTCTTGTTACTGTACTTTATTGATCTAAAGGTCAAAAAAATGGAGGACAAAGTTCACAAAAAGATCAAGAATGAAACAATGATTATCCATAACCATAGCAACAATATCTGCAGACCCAAAATATCTTCAGCAACTCGATATATCTGTATGTGTTTGTGCTTCAACGTCAACACGAACTATATCTTATTAGATTTTCTAACTGTGCTTGACATCAATGACAAATCTTCTGACACAAACTACACTCCCATATCTTGGAATCCCCAAAAGTAAGCATCATCAAAACCCAATTTAATATCCCTGAAAGGGCTATAATCTATACCATGAAGCATATCCTGCCAAGGCATATTAGTGAAGTCCAAAACAACAACCCAATTGCCAAACTCAATCCTAGGCATCAAAAAAGAAAATATGCTCAGCCATAAAGAATAAAACTCAACATATCCCCTCAGGACTATTGGAATTGTTTGTCGTTGCGCCAAAAGCTTGAACTATCAATGCCCCGATACAAACGCCATATTTAACTCGACCCACAAGAGGCAGTTAAGCCATGTCACAAGTCCCCAAGGAGGTGCTAAAGTCAACAATCTCCCCGTCAGCACCAATTGATCCTTCAACACCCACTAAAGAGAGACTTGAACCCATGACCCAAGGCTCTGATACCAATTTTTGGAATCATTTGCCGTTGCGCCAAAATCTCGAACTATCAACGCCCGATACAAACACCAGATTTAACCCGACCAACGAGAGGCAGTTAGGCCATGTCACAATTCCCCAAGGAGGTGCTAACCACAAAGTCAACAATCTCCCTATCAGCACCAACTGAGCCTTCAGCACCCACTAAAGGGAGACTCGAACCCATGACCCAAGGCTCTGATACCAATTGTTGGAATCGTTCGCCATTGTGCCAAAATCTCGAACTATCAACGCCAGATTTAACCCGACCCACGAGAGGTGGTTAAGCCATGTTAGGAGTCCCCAAGGAGGTGTTGACCACCAAGTCAACAATGACATCCCAAAATTGAAGTAGACCAATTGCAATCACAACTTTGGAATCTGCCAACTAGGGAATGTTCGTGTTGTCGCCAACTAAAATCATATCATCAACACTTAAACTCCACGTGTCAAAAGAATAGTTCCAAACACACCAACACACCCAACCTACTACAATCAATAGGGCATCATCATCTAAAGATATGCATACCATCTCCACGAAGTATCTGCGGTGACTGTCACTCACCAGAATGGAAGCAATAAATATATGAACTAGGTTTGAAAAAAATTCACAACTAGTTGCCCTAAAGCCTGCCAAGGCTCAAAATCAATCTACTCATAAAAATATGTCACCATAACCACTGTAGAAAAATAAGGACTGCGGTAATCAATCTGAAATCCAACCAAAAATATAGGAGATATGAGTATGAAATCCCATTGAAGAGTCATATCCTATGATAAAATCAGCTCTACCAACCAACACAACCATAAAATACTCAACTTTTGGTATAAATAAGTCATCCAACTAATCTACAGGTCAAGAACTGAATTCGTGTAATGGCTGATCGGAAAGTGGACAGCAGTACTAACATTAGGATTTGCCCACAACTCCAATCCTCAATATATCTCCTCAAGTTGTCATGCAGGGTCATAACTACAAATGCAAGCTCCTCCAATGTTCTTGCCAAAAGGAAAGCAATCCTTTGCAAGAATCCAACAAACTCACCAACATAACACCACATGGATCTAACATGTCTCCTTAGTTGCTAATCTTATACAATCATGAAGACTTGTGAAAACTCTCACTGTTCCAACTTCGAGGGACTCTAAAAAATGAACCATAGCATGCAAAGGTTTGCTATCCTAAATGTATTCCAAGAGTAATCTATCGTAGTTTACTTCACAACCCCTTATAAGATGAACTCCCTAAGTTTGGAAGGTCTAAAATCAGATGATAATCACTGCTGTCCAAAACAGAAATCAGCAAAGTACAATCTAATTTAAGTTCTCTACACAAGAAATAATAGTAGTACCAACAGAATCCCCAAGTATAAGCATGCATGATAAGCATAGCATTGCACCCAATCAACTCAGAAGTGACTAGGAAACAGTTCCAAGCAATCTCCAACTAAAAACCTTTACTTCCTTGACAAATAATCATGTGCCAAATCCCCTAAATGGGAGCAAACCATATCATAATGTGACTGACCTACAACCAATCAGCTAGCTCAAGACTGAAAATCTGAACCATTCCTTGCTAAGAAACACTCCCAAGAGTGACTACTCGTTCATTGCTCCAATCCTTACTTAAAATATCTCTCCAATCCATTTGTAGAGGAGCAAATGGAATCACTAAATGGTTGGTAAGAAGAGGAACATCAGTATTAATGCTAAAAGCTTGATCCTTATCCCTCCAAAAACCATTCCTACCATTCCCATTAAGCTCCATCAATCTATGTTGAGGATCCCAAGCATGGATACCCAACCAAGAATGATCTCCAACAAACCTTGAAAGGTACACACCAAAACTCCAAATGTCATCCATAACATCTCGTCTTGGGAGTTCCCACTCATTTTGGTAACTCATGTAACCCACCCATGAAAGCATTAACAACTAGGGCGCAAGGAGCACTTCTTGTCTTCAAAACCAATCCCAAAGAAATATTAGCATAAGATAAAGCATCATTCAACCCAAAGGATGGATTGTCAAACATTTAGATGTCATGTTTAACGCGTTCTTTCTTGCAAAATTCATAAGTAACAATCTTGAATCCTAGTTTCCTTGCAGTTGTTTTGAAAATTCCAGCAAGCTCAATAACGTTGTTTGTAAACTTTTCAAAATTTGAAATGTAGAAATCTCCATGAATCAATTCATTCCATGAAGAGGATGTATCACCAACTACAATTGAAGAGAATTCATTACAACTCATAAACTCAAATAATTTTTGAAAAGTCCCACTTGTTGGCCAACTCCAAAACACAAAACCAAACTTCATGCAAGAATGATGCAACTCAATGCAAGTACCAACAAAGAAAAAATCTTCAATTGAAATCATCAAATTGCATACCCAATCTACCTTCCAATTCCTTATGTGGTAAGGAATGATGATGCCTCCTAGTGTCATATCACTCCCTATACAATCTTCATTTGTCTCTTCATTTGCACTTTTCATATCTAGTGGTCTCCCAACAGGATAACCAGTCACCTCATAATGTGAACTGAGATCAACAGTAGGCTGAAAACCATACTCAAACTTGAGTCTTGAATCTTCTCTCGGATACCATACCTTTTTCATTTTCACCAAGTGTAACACTAAAACTAGGAGTAGTCCCATCATCCAACTCAAAAATTGGATTGTCATACATCATATCAACACTCATCTCAAACAATGGGTTATCAGCAATCACCACAAATTGATTCTTCCAATCATGTTCATGCAAAGAAAGTGAAATGCTGCTATGGTGAATACTAAAATCAGCACTTTAATACTTGTCATTAATGACTCCAAGGCTGTCACAAAACACGTGCCTCCCTATTATCATTTTCAACAGTCAACTATGTATCCAAATCATCAAAGTTAGTATACCTCTACTCAAACAACTTCATGTAATGATAAATCAGATTTGTTCGCAAGAACATCATCAAAATCAACACCATCAATGCCATCACCGATAGTTGATTCAAAGTCACCAAGCCCTTCATATGAAAGAACATAAGTGAACTCAACACAATCATCTACTCCACAAGAATTATCGAGGATGTCATTAAAATCATCACTAGCTGAATCTAAACTAGGGTCCAAGGCTATTGTTTTAACTTGCTCCTCATGCAACAACACATCATCAATAGCTACATGATGACCAAAGGATCACCCTAAAGCTCTATCACATAGTCCTCATGAGTCGAGGCACCATCTCCATCCGGATTTTCTATTATGAACCTCTCTTCTTTCTCATTATTTACTCTTAATATCTTTTTAACTAGAAAGAGAGCTCTCAACCACTCAAGATGCTCATTCAATTTCCCTAAATTCTCACCAATTTCTTGATTATATTGCTGCAATTTTTATTACTTTGCTACAATCCTATTAGGTATTCTGATAAATGCTCTTCAAAAGTCTTCATCTTTCTCACTAAACCCTTTAGGATGGCAAGATACTAATAACACTGTAATATGCTACCCCTTTTCTACCACCAAAATTTTCACTCTTACTCCCTCCAAAATTTTGTCAAATAGTTTGCATGCAACTGTAGTTTATTTTCATTTAACATTCATAATGGAAGGCATTCATATAATGCATTGACAAGAAAGTATAATAGAAGATAATATTCATTTCCTTAGATTGCACAAAAATTATAGAGATAAGATGCATAAGGTAGACCCTTTTTTGATATATATGATTTTATATGGGACTGAAACACCATTAATATGAAGTCCATTACATGCTGCAATAAAGCTCAAAAATGGACAGCAGATGACGGAAAGGATATCCCACAAAATTAGTGCTTGACAACATACCCAATCTCCAATGTATGAATAGCAGCAATAAAGTCCAATCTGCAATGTATGATTGTGAAGCAATGAGGTCTGAGTTGCAATAGTCCAACATACACAACAACAAGATAATGGAAGTCCACGCCACAACTAGGAATGGATTCTAATAGCAACAATGACTGAAACTTAACACCAAATGAAGGAGTATAGCGGCCAATAAAGAAACAACTTCTACACCCCAAGTTCTTCTTTCTTCACTCTAATTGTAGTAAGGGCATCCAACAAATTCTTCTTGAATTTCCCAAGACAACACACCAAACCCTTTAGCATCACAAGGAAAACAATGTATCTATGAAGGCAACCAAATAAACATGTTTATATTCAAGGCTCAACAATTTCCAGAGTCCCCAAACAAGGAGCCCTAGAATGGTTTGCTCTTCTTCTAAATATAAGCAAACCCTTCAACAATCTGAAACTTGTTTGTAACTTTTTCAAAAGAAAAGATCACAAATCAAAAAACCTCAATCTTTGAATGCACTATAAATACTTGAACAATATCTAGAACAAATACCAGCTAGAGTAGATATTTCAATACCATAGCTAGTCTTCTTCAAAAGGGTTTTCATCCTCAAGAAAGCTAAGATGGGCCAAGTCCAAATCTCTAGGGTTTTCTCATAGAGAAATATTAGAAATAATAACTCAACATACAAAATGAGTTCTCCATACCCCTTTTTATAAGTTTTTTAGGAATCTTTTTAGGAACTCCCTTTTAAAATCACTTTATTAATTTATTAAGTTTTTTAACTCCAAAAAATGATTTAATTTATTTTTTAAACAGTTTCGGCACTTAAAGTCATTTTTAAACGTCTCAACATTTAAAAAAAAATTATTCTCTTTCGAACGAGCTATAACACTAAGGTGCCTGATAAATAGTTTTATTTAAAATGACAACCTTAATGAAATTAATTAATTATAGCTCAATAATACACTCAATTAGTGACAATGATCGAAATGCATCACAATTGAAATCTAACTGCATAGGAGTGATCCCGATGATGAAATATGATAAATGGATCTGATTGGGTAACTTACTAAAAATAGACACTCCCTCCAAGAATCTTGGAGCCTAAACCGAAGGTCGAAAATAACATCTGAAAGTGTCATATGTCTCTTCTAAATTATCTAAGGTCACTAGTAACATCAAATTACCACTCAGAACAAGCTAACACAATTCTAAAAAGCCAACAACAACTGCACTGCTAGAGAACCCAAAAATGGGAACATTACATATTTTACATCTTATCTAATAATAATTGGGAGTAGTATGGAAGCTCACCATCATCACAAGGGGTGCATAAAAATAGAGAAAAGAATGAGATCCATGGTGTAGTATGGGATAGACTAACATTCATTTTTCTAGCTAGGATGCATTAAAAAGATATGTGCTAGTGAACCAAATAATGGGAAGATACATACATGAAATGCTGTAGCATTCACTACCTATTGCTAGTTGATCATTTTGGATCAGTCTTAAACGACACACACTAAGAAACATATTAAGCCTAGAGAATGTCAGTCAACTCTGCAGTGTTTAACACTTTTAAGCCTAGAAGTGTAAGCTTAGTGTGTGGTTTAAGCGGTTCCGTCATTTTGTATGTGTTAGTCAACCATACTTATGTAAATAGCCTCGTATAACTAAATCTACACCTTGATGGCGTGGATTATTGTTTATACATTATACACCGAATAAAACGAGCTGTTTAACTTTTATTTAATTTACAAAGCGTAGATACACACATATTCAGCGCAATGCTGCAGCGAGACAAAAAGAAAAAAAGATTTAAACGTGCAAAAACTAAGACTCAGACCAATCTGAGACAAACTAAAAATTATATTTCAAGATAACAGGGTTACATATTCAAATTTAACATTATTTTTTAGAACCAACCTATATTTGAGATTTTTCCCAAGCACCAACTTGAAGAATGAAGTGGGTAACTCGTAGTGTTGGGCTTTGGGCTTCTCTGTGCTCAATGCTATAGGCATCCTTTTCAAAGCTGAATGCATCAAACATATAAGAGTGTAAGAGGATGACAATAAAGAGAAAAAGGGAAAAAAAAAACATGAAAGGAAATCAAACATTACAGTTGATAAAAGCCATGAGATCTTGAAGCTGTAATTGGGTATTGGGCTTGTAACCCAAATGCAGACTCCTTGCCAAAAGTGTTCGGGTGATTCGTCTGAGAAGGAAGTCAGGAAGAAGATTGGCCTCCAATACCCGCATTACTCCCTTGACTAACACATCATAGGGATGCTGCATGATGCCTCTTTGCACTTGCACCTCCATTATGGGCTCTTCTGTTTGTTTCCCAATCTCCACAGAATTCGTGTGGTTATCATGCTATTTGCATTGTCTTCTTGTACTACCACCATTTTCTCGACTTTCGCTTAAAATTGAAGATATCATAAATTAATGTACAGATTCATTTTCTGACCAATCACTTTCCAAAAATTCCTTGTATACAAATCTATAAAGATGATATCAGTTTGAGATGACTTTTTAAAATATAATTATTACGGGAAGAGCACCACTAGCCATCATATTTTTTTAGTCTAATAATTAAAAAATGTATACATTGTAATTATGCTATACATTTTAATTATGACATGGTAGATTGATTTTTAAAATATTTTTATTTTTATGTTATATGTGTATAAAACTTATAATTTTGATGAGGCTATATCTTTCGAGATATAAATGGTTGTCAAATTTAATGTCTCTGACATTAATTACTTGCTTGTATTATTGCAATCATTAGACATTTTTAAATTTAATTAGTAATTAAAAAAATTATTTGAGTCAATTAGAAGTTATGTACATTTTAATGTCATTTTTTAGTTTCTAATTTTCATCTACAATGATAATTTAGCATATTTGAAAATATGAGTACAACCCCACACTTAAAATTAATAATACTAAACTTTTTAATTTTTTGTTTTGTTTATGTGTCCGTACAGAGTTGAACCTTGGCCCTACATCGAAAGAACCCAACACCTTGCACAACCTTACCAATAAGAATTCTTTTTAAAAAAAAAAAAATTAAATATTTTTTAAAATCATAATTTGTTTTTAATCATTTTGGTATCTATAAAATAATTTAATATTTTTAATAATAAATTTAAACTATTTAATCATTATTTTTACTATGGTGTTTTTATTATATTATAATTAATAATATTTCATTAATGTGGGAATTATAATTAATATTACATAAATATATTTAGAATAATACAAGTCTTATAATAATAATAATTAAGAATCAAATTTAGAGCTAATCTTATTATTATAAGTATAATTATATAATTTTTTAAATAAATTAAAATTAAGTTTTTAAAAGTATATATTTTTACTGTATTGTTTATACTATAGTATAATTATTATAGTATTTTATTAAGTGGCAATTATAATTAAAATTACATAATTCTAATTAAAATGCTTGAATTTTAAAATAATAATTAAAAATGAATTTTAATAATACTACAAAATTTAAGTATATCAATTGTTACTTCTATGCATATTGTATAAATAAAACTTCAATAGAAAAATAATAAAATCGAATGACAGTACATTGTACAAATATCATTTTGAATTATCTACTAATATTAAAAATGAAATAAAAAATTAAAAATATTTAATTTTACCTAATTATAATTACAAATTATATTTTATACTAATATATACTAAACTACCTACTTTCTATTACAAATTTAAAAAGGCAAATACTACCACTACATGGCAATTGTTTCATATTATTTTTGTTTTAGATTTTAGTATTATTATATTGTTATTACATTATTTTCATATTATTGTTATCTTATCTTATATTATATTATTGTTATGAAAGTAAAACCTCCAAATAAATAAGTAAAATAATTTTAAATAAAATAAAATAACTTTTTAGTTAATAAAATTAGTATACATTTTGTTAGAGTGAATGGACTTATGGTGACGCTTTTCAATTTGTGTGGAATGAAGGCGTCTATTAGTTTTGTCAAGGGTTTGCATAGCATGGCTTCAAACTATATTAGGGATTCAAATGTTAAAGGATGTGGAGAGCTTAGTCACTGGGGACTCAACTAACACCTTGATTGGGAAGGTGAATGATCTAGCTCATTCATAACAATTGCATTCCAAAGTTGTGTCAAAGACTGTTCGCAGTGGAGTCCCAATGAGGAATGATTTCAAGGAGAATGGACTTGTACCCTAGAAACTCTTCATCTTGTCATGACAACTAAATATTTGCCTCTTTGGTGAGGCCCTATTGATGCTACGGATTATTTTCTAGAATTGACCAAATTTGGCACTCATTCCTCCATGGGCACATCACTGAAGCAGGTAACAATTATAGGAAGATCGCTCATTACTCTAAAAAAGACCTTAAATTAAATTGTGATATTTTGTCTCTTTTGGCCAAGTCTTCTGGATCTGTACAAATGGATATCTAAATCATGGATGCCTCTTATGGAAGAAAAGCTAGAAATTTATCCATATGCTAGAGCATTTTCACTATGATTTTTAACAACGGGAAAGATAAATACACTATTTAAAGTTGGTCATGGGGACAAATCATATTGATGTTAAAAGCATGGCATCTACATTTTAATCCATCTACTAAATCATTTTCAATCATATAGATATGGGTACTCCTTCCAAGCCTCTATTGGAAAATTGAGTTGTTGTGTTGTGTTGTCATTGATGTCAACTTATCTTGTGTTGTCATTAATGTCACTATGTATTGCAAATGGTCCAAAAATGTATGCTATGATGTTGTTGTGTGGTATGGTAGTGATGGTTAGGAGTTTCTGAAAGGTTGGCGCAGTGGAAGTTTCAATATGTAAGAAAAAGTATTTATGCAAGAAAGAGTTTTTAATGTCCCAGTGGAAGAATGTTTTGCATTCCTTTGATATCTAAAGATTTTGGAGTGTAGTTCTAGATATAATGTTTATGAAATATGTATGATGTACCATCAAGTTTATAGGTCTTATGTTGCTTAAATGGTTGAATTAGTTGTTGATATTTTTGACAATGGGATGTTTGTCAGAATTGGTCCAGAGAATACTTAGCAGTTCTTTGATATTTAGTTTTCAATTTTGTGGCTTGGAGGACATGTTTATTTGGTTTGTGTATTGTTCCAATTCAATTTTTCTAGTGGTGGTTTTATTGGAGTTATGGTATTCTGAGTTTAATGGTGTCAACTGGGTTGATTTTTGGTTGACCGAGGTGGTGTGCCCTATTTGGATCATGTATTTTGGTTCGATAATAATTTGGTGGTATAGTTTTGATGTTGATATGGGTCTCACCATAGTGTGTGTAAATCTACATTGATTTTTGTGCACTAGAGAATTATTTTTGGCCAACTAGTTGGTGTACTACATTATTTTTATACACATCTCATTTGGTGTCGACCTTGGAGGATGTGTTAGTATGTGCAATTCATTGGAATCATTTGGAAAGGATGTGGTGTGATGTGTTTGGTCCTCTCTATTTCTTAGAGTGGACCACATTTGATATTTTTGGTCTAGGAGGCCTAATTTATGTAATTTTGTATATTTTATTTGAGGTTGGCCTAGTTAAGGATTTCTATGAATTATCTTGTATATATAGGAGTGTGGATGTCTAAGTTAAGTATGGGATGTATGTGAATTGATGTGAAGTGGATATGAATGATGCACAAGAAAATTTGTTATAGCAAAAGTGTGAAATGTAGTTTTTGAAGAGCTTGAGATAGTGTTTGTTGTCAGATGTGTTTGCCATGATATATTCTAAAGTTGTCCGGTTGAAGTATGCTAAAGAGATCTGAGAGAAATTGAGTATTTTATATGAAAGTTAATATGAAGACAAAGCAAGACAAGTTGACAAATCTAAATCAAAAGTTTGAGAACCTAAAAATGTTTGATGATGAGAACATTGAAATCTATACACACCGAGTAATTGAGATCGTCAGTGCAATTAAGGGCATTGGTGGTAAATTAGAAGAAATTGAAGTTGTGAGAAAGGTAATGTTGACACTGCCTAAATACTACAAACCTAAGAAGTATTCCATTTAAGAAGATCATGATACGAACAAGTACAAATTGGATCGGTTGTATGGCTCACTCTTTTCCTTTGAGATTGTTGAGGTAGATGATTTGTGAAAAGAGAAGAAAGATGTTGCATTTAAATCTAGTAGGAAGATTGAAGATGAACCTGAATTAGACAATGACATGGATGAGATAAAAGTAAACTTTTTTAGAAGACTAAAGAAAGGATCTGAAAAGTACAAAGGTAAGTTACCCTTCAAATGTTCAAATTGTACAAGAATTGATCATTATGCTTCTAGATGTACCTATAAGGAAGATTATGGTAGAAGACTTTATGATGACAATAATGGAAGAGATAATCATAGATGAAATAATAGAAATAGGAGAATAGACGACAAAGACAAATATAAGAATAATTTTTGCTCCACAGAGATCTATTTGTTTGAAGAAGAAGATGGTAATGACTCAAATGAAGAATTATTGTTTTTAGCTATAGTGGAGAAGAGTGACGAATGGTTCGGTAATCTGGAAGGAGTAGAGAACAATGAAAAACTAATGAATGTAAAGACTGCAGTACATGCGAAAAGTTGAGCCTAAGGCATGGATAATTGATTTTGGATGTTCAAATCATATGATATGTGATAAAGTAAAGTTCATTGATTTTGATAAATATGATGGTGGATTTGTAAAATTTGCACAAGAGGAAGTTGCACCTATTTGTGGTAAAGGTACTATTTCAATTGTTGGCAAGCATAAGATGGATGATGTTTATTATGTCAAGGGTTTGAGACATAATCTTTTGAGTGTGAATTAGATGTGTAGTAAGGGCTACAAGCTTATATTTCATGGGTCCAAATGTCAAATCATAAAAGGAAGTTTTGGAAGATTAGTTGCAAAAGGTATAAGGACTAATGAAAATGTTTACTATGTGAAGAATAACAATGGAAGCAATTGTATGTTGGCACAAAGTAGTGAATGTTGGCTATGGCGCAAAAGGATGGGACATATAAATTTTGGCAATATGGTGAATATCAACTCTACTCGTGTTGTAAGGGATTTACCAAAGATTATCAAACCTATTGATACTATATCTAGGAAATGTTAGTTGGAAAAATAAACAAAAGGAAGATTCAAGAACAAGGAGTATTCAACTTTAAAACCTTTGGAGCTAGTGCATATAGACCGATGTGAATCTACAAGGACAAGAAAACTAAATGGTGAAAGGTATTTTATGTTGCTTATTGATGATTATTCTAGAATAACATGGGTTACTTTCTTGAGAGAAAAATATGAAGCTTTAGAAAAGTTTAAAATATTTAAATCTATGGTTGAGAATCAATTTTATGCTAGGGTCAAATGTTTAAGGTCTGATAGAGGAGGAGAGTTTACTTCAAATAAATTTGATAGAATTCGTGAGGAGTATGGTATTAGAAGACCTTTTTTTCTCTCCTAGAAACCCTCAACAGAATGGAGTTGTTGAAACAAAAAATAGTATTATTGTTGAAATAACTAGAACTGTGATGAAGGATGCTAATATGCCTAATGTGTATTGGAAAGAAGCTATGCATATTGTTGTTTACATCCATAACAAGTTTTAGATAAAGGTGAATCAAAAAAAACACCTAATGAGTTATGGAAGTTAAGACCTCCTACGGTCAAGTATTTCAGAATCTTTGGAAGCAAGTGCTACATAAGGAGAGATGAGGAAGATCTAGGGAAGTTTGATGCAAGCTTAGATGAAGGCATGTTCTTGGGATGCTCTACAAGGAGTAAAGCTTACCAGTGTTATAACAAGAGGATAAATGTCCAAGCTAGTGAAGAATGGCATCAAATTGAGATTGTACCTAAATCTGAGACTAAGGTGGAAGTTGTTCTAGTGGTTGCAGAATAGAAGACTACTCTAGAAGAGAAAGAACAAACAAGTGCAAAGGAAAAGGAACTTGAATAGACCTTTAAGACACCAATAAAGTATGTGAGGAAGAATCATTCAAGAGAACAAATTATTAGAAATAAGAATAAACGAGTTCAAACAACAAGAAGACTAGCAAAAACCGGTGATCAAGAAAACTATTGTTTTCTATCTTAGGTGGAACCAAATACCTATGCGAAAGCTATCAAAGATGAGAGTTGGATTAAGGCAATGGAAGAGGAGCTAAATAAGATAGATAAGAATCAAACATGGGAATTGATACTTGGACTGGAGGATGAAAATGTGATAGGAATTAAGTGGGTATTTTAGAAAAAGTTGATTGTAGATGGAAAAGTTACAAGGAACAAGGCAATATTGGTTTATAATGGCTATTCATAGGTTGAAGGCATAGACTTTGAGGAGACTTT
The DNA here is from genome assembly GCF_030272615.1 of Cryptomeria japonica. Classification (NCBI taxonomy): domain Eukaryota; kingdom Viridiplantae; phylum Streptophyta; class Pinopsida; order Cupressales; family Cupressaceae; genus Cryptomeria; species Cryptomeria japonica. The sequence goes on from NC_081413.1 coordinate 259,690,633, forward strand.
TGCTCCAATTGCAAGATTATAGGTTATAAGGATGTTTCTTGCATTTTCTACTTACAAGAACTTTAAGGTGTATTAGATGATGTTAAGTCGACATTTTTTAATGGAGAACTTGAAGAAGTATACATTGAACAATTGAATGGATTCAAGATGTCAAATTTTTTGGATATGGTTTGCAGGCTCGAGAAGGCGCTTTATGGACTCAAATAAGCTCCTAGAGCTTGGTATGCAAGGTTGGATAGGTATTTGTTGCAACATAATTTTAGAAAAGGTACTACAAATAGTAATCTTTATTTCAAAGTTGAAGATGATAAACTATTGATTAATGTTATGTATGTTAATGATATCATATCTGGAGGAGATGATGATGTATGTCGTAAATTTGCAGAAGAGATACAAAAGGAATTTGAGATGTCTATGATAGGTGAGCTGGCATTTTTTCTTGGTCTTCAAGTTAATCAAAAAAATGCATCGAGTATTTCGAGGAGATGTTGAAGAAGTTCGAGATGGATAATTCTAAACCAGTTGTAATACCTACGGCTACTAGTTGTAAGTTGATCAAGGATGATGGATCTTCATATTTTGATAAAAAAAAAGTATAGATCTATTATTGGAGGATTGTTGTATTTGACTGCTTTAAGACTAGATATTGTGCAGGTTGTCTATTTGGTTGCAGGATGTCAAGCTAATCCTAAGAAATATCATGATCAAATAGTGAAGAGGATATTCAAATATTTGAAAGGGACTTTAGATTATGGTATTAGAAGGATGATGGTTTCACATTGAAAGCATCTACAGATACTGATTAGGTTGGATGTGAAAATAATAGAAGAAGTGTACAAGTGGTGGTGCATTTTTCTCAGAAGACAAATTAGTCTCTTGGTTAAGTAAGAAACAAGATTCAATGTCATTATCTATTATAGAAGAAAAATACATTATAACAATATCTTGTTGTACTCAGGTTATGTGGAATAAGAAAACTCTTAGTGATATTAACATGAAGTATGATGAGGGAATTCCTATTATGTGGTGGTGCATTTTTCTTGTAAGACAAATTGGTCTCTTGGTTAAGTAAGAAATAGGATTCGATGTCATTATCCACTACAGAAGTGAAATACATTGTAATAGCATCTTGATATACTCGATTTATGTGGATGAAGGAAATTCTTAGTGATAATAACGTGAAGTATGATGAGGCAATTCCTATTATGTGTGATAACACAAGTGCTAATAACATTTCAAAGAGTCCAATAATGCATTCAAGAATTAAACACATTGCAATCCAATATCATTTTTTGAGAGAAAGTTGTAGAGAAGGAAGTCAGATTAATGTATTTACTTACTAAAGAACAAATTGCAAATACCTTTATTAAGGCTTTGGTGAAGGATACTTTTGATTATCTCCAGCAAAAGTTGGGGGTCATTGCCCATCCTTCTTTAAACTATATGCATTCGGATGGTACATTTGTTCGGGGGTGGTCCTAAAGTTCATATTTTGCTACTAGATTAATGTGGTGGCTACTCTTGTAAGGAAAGCACAACGCAGAAACACCTTCCACAATGTTAAATTCAAAGAGGAGAGGAGAAGAGGTGAATTTAAATTCTAATTACAGTCACTAAGATTCATGTTAACAAGATAATAGAGCAAACACAAGATTCACACAAGCATAAAGAGAACACATAATTTACGTGGGAGAACCCTTGTGGGTTAAAAACCAATCGCCAAAGCTAATCTCTTGTATTACAATAAACTATCTATTACATACAAGCTACATATTACTCTCTCACATGTATATTACACAGTCTCTATTCTAACAGCATTTAACCTTCAGATAGACTTCAACCCACGCACCACACAGGCAATAGGAACAATCGTTATGCAATTCGACATCCAACACCAACCTTACAGACCAACCACTTAACAACAACCAATCATCACCCTCAGCATCCAACCATCGAAATCAGTATTTTTTGACTTCTAGTCTGCAAGGTAACTGTTTCCAATCTTAGCAGACTTCTTACCTGCTTTACAACCTTCTCGCTCATAGTGCAACCATTTCTGCAGAAGTTTATACCTCTCTGTCAAGAAAACGGTTCGATTCAGTTTCCACATCTCCAACTGTCGAACTTCCTCAGATTGTCAATAACACGCCATGTTGTCTCCATTGCTTCCTCTAAGTTGTTCCAATTTTTGCCAATCAACTACGTACAACTCAGCAAGTCATTTCACATTCAGTTGTGGTCCTCACCTCTGTCTCTTTTGGCTTGACTTGTCGTCAAGGTTACTTGGACATCGTTGCAGGATGGCAGGGTGAGCATGTCTCCTACTTCCCTAGTTAGCCTACAATGCTTTGTGAGAACCCTCAGACTACCTACGAGATGGTGAGGAATAAATGTCTCCTCACATCCACATTAGCCCATCATCATCATCCGACCAATGTTCATCATGCGAGACGGCGGGAGGAATCGTCCCTTCGCCCTCGGTCTTTACCTCGCACTACACATGCATTATAAAGACAACCCTAGCAAGGTGGCAGGGAAGACAAATTTGACCATCTTCTATTACCTCGCAAGTCCTCTTATTGGGTCCTTTGAATCCTACAGGGTGGCGAGAGGAGACCAAGACTCCTTATACTCGCTATCCCACGATCCCATTTGTCGCGCCTAAGTCACACTGCGAGGTTACACGGGAAGAACTAGAATTCCTTTCCCCGTTAACCCACAACACTCTACACATTGCTTTATGGGTAGGTATATACCACGAAGGTTATTCAAATGCTTTGTCAATAACCTAAAGGTTATCCACACTTAACTGCTTATTTCAGAGACCGAGTGCCATCTGCTCGAGATTTCAACCAGTAAGTTTGAGACACCCATTCTCAACAACTCTTAGGAGGAGCAGTATGTTGCATTTATTAGAGTCTTATCAGTAAGGGGGAGATATTTTTTAGCAGAGTACCCTTTGTCCTTTATTTCAAAGGGGAAGAGAGATACGGATTGGGAGAAAGATTAGTTGTGAGTTCAATTTTTCTTTGTTGTTGGTGGTACACAAGTGTTTCCATCAATGACAAATGGGGAGACTGTTGGAAACTTGAGTTGTTGTGTTGTGTTGTCATTGATGTTTTAAGGTAGGAAAATAGGGTTCATTAGCTTAGGCATGCAAACTAGGAAGCTAGGCCTATTTCCACTTTTATTGCATTTAGAATACAAAGACACCAAAATATAAGTATGATTGACAAACACCTTTCTCAAGAGAATCAATTCAAAACTCTTAGGGATTTATTCCTTTATTACTTATAAGTGATTGATTGAATGATTTTATAAACTAGGTGATTAAAATCTTAGTCCAAACAAATGATGTTAACTGATCTATGAAGTGTAAATTTCATAAATGAAAGGAAAATTATGTGGTGCACCTATAATTGAGCCAAAATGGGATGATCTATGTCATCTTGGGTTTTCTAGACCTTCTGGGTGAGTTTTATACCTAAGAGACTAATATGGGCTCTAGAGGGTCTATACCTGCTCACTGCCAAATTTAAGTTGATTCTAGGTGGACTATGGCGCCCCAAACGATTTAGTCCTGGGTCTTTTTTATGAAATTGGAAATCTAAACTTATGATAGTGTATAGAGTTTATTTCTTCTGTCGAAATCTGATTTGGACCTTGATTGCACACAAGAAGAGAAAAATGGTGTTTGGGGTTTGTATAGGGGATTGCCTTAGTCAAACCCTGGGTTGGGACTCAACCCTACACCATTGATAAAATGAAATATAAGTCTAAATTTGAAATGCTTGAAAGAAAATGCTAGAACTGAAATAATTATACTTCCAATTGATGATGTTATGCTTTTAGGATAAATTCACCATGTGTGGATATAATAACATGATTAAAACACCATGAAATCATAAATAAAACATTTCTTGAAGATGCCTTTAAGTATCATGTTGCTCCTTGAATTGGATGATAATGATAGCATGAGATAAGATAAGATGTGATGTCAAAAATGAATTGAGAGAGATTCCTTATATACCTCGCCAAGAATTTTGGGGTACGAAACTTAGAGTAGGCCGACACAAGCAAATAATTCCCACTTAACCAAGGTAACCATTAAGTGGTTTAAATTTGAGCCAAAACATCAGAGAGTGGGGTACCCTACTCGGTCTGCTCCCTGGAGCAGGGCACCCTTGTCAACCCACTCCCTTCAATGCAGTCCCAAATTTTAACCCAAGGTTCGTAATTTTGAGAAGAGGCTAAAATTAAATGTAAATTGTGTTTTGAGGTCTAAGTAAAATACAGAAGGCCACACATGTTAAAATAGGGCCTAGATAGGTGAGAAATGGGGAGATAAAAGAATCAAAGGGCAAACCTATGATATAAGGATCCAAATAGAGTTTTGGTAAGATTTAAGAGAGAACCTGTAATATTAAAATATTAATTTAAATTAATAAAAGGTCTTATAGTGCATAGAGGAATGAGACACTAAAATGAGTGCTAGGAGAGTGTGAAATTGGACATCCTAATTAAAGGTGTACAATATATGATGCTTCATTGAGCCCCCACTTTAGCGGAGTATGATATTACAATCATACTCATGGTAAAGTAGAAGTGAAGAGATAAAGCATCTGAGAGCAAAGCAAACTAGGGACAAGATAAGTCTAAGGAATGATCAATGGGAGTCATTTGGCCCTAGCAAGTTGTATTATACTCGTAAACTCAACCTAAAATTTTTAATAAGGATTACCAAACAAAGCACGATGTTTATTTGGAAATCTCATAATATTTAAATGAAGTAGGCCGTATACATGCCCCCACTTAAGATGACAAGATAGGACTATGTTGACATCTTAAGGAAAAGAAAAACCAGGATAAACACCTTTAACAATAAGGAGATACCCTCTAAGAAACAATGTACATACAATCCAAGCCAAAGAGAACATAGCTCTTATGAGGCAAGGAAGAGATAATTGTAAACACACATCTTGCAACAAGTGTAAAGGGATCCTTTTAAGGAAAGAAAAAGAGGAGGAATAGATCTTTGATCAAATACATCTACCCCCAAGAGGAGATATTGAACAAAAGTAAAATTATTGACCAAAAGAGGGGAAGGAGAACAAGAATTCACACTTTCCCCATTACTGGGTAAAGGGATTCTCGATGAAGGATAAAACACTTTTGGTCCCAACTGAGGGATTTTTTTATGATAGACATACACTTTCAAGCAAGGAAGAGGTTGTAATCAAGGATACACACCTTGTTAGGATAACTGGTGGACAATTGAAAGGGGGGGTGAATCAGTTGTCAACAGATTATGAAACTTTAAGCACACAAAACCTTTTACCGAAATGCATAAACCAAAATACCGGAATAGCAGATATAACAATTAGGCACAAACATAAATCACAGAACAATTACCAACCATCCACAACACATAACACCAAAATTTATACGTGGAAAACCCGATTAAGGGAAAAACCACGGTGGGAAGCCTACCCATAGTCAGATAATACTTTTGCAACAAGTATGTGATTACAATAAGAGGGGCCTACACATGCAGGAAGGCACACTACCTAGAGTGCACTGCTCATCACAAAAGGAGCCTCACCGACTACAAAGAAATCCAGACTACAATCCGGAAAGATGAGTGAACTACAAGAATAACATCTCCTATGCCTGAGTACAGTTTCAATTAAGCTCAATACCAAAGGTCTTAAACCTCTTACATAAACCCAATTCGATCACCTATGATCGACCAAAACCTCTGCATATGATTACAACTTTATTTGCACACAGATAATCCAATAACCCACGATCATACATGATCTACAAAGAGATCTTACATCATATTTATACCAACCCAAGACCTAAACAATTAGGTCGACCACCTAAAAGATAATACAATAGATCTGTTACATAATCCTGCAAACCAATGATAAACCAAGTCGGCCTAAGACCGAAACAACATAATCCAAACAATAAATATAACCGGTGACGCATCGGGAGCATCAACCAACACGTTACATAAACTAGTCCATAACCTAGTATAATAACACCAGACCCAAAATAGGTCATCATAAGCCAAATGAAACACAACGATCAACTGGAACATGAACATGATAACCATCAGCATCATGATAACCTTCTAAAAGCCGCACCAACACCACTTATCAGATTCATCAAAGCGTTGCTGACAAAACCCTTATCGGTGACCAAAAGGCTTACTAGAACAAATGATAGCATCTAAATCATCAAATCCTGAACCAACTAAATCTGATATGCATCAGGATCACATGAATAACCAATCCAAGCCAATTCCACAAGCCAGACCAAATCAAAGACAAATCTCCTGATCAACATCATAATCCAACCACTCTACCGAAAGTCGGTAGACAACAAAACAACTAGTGTTGACATCAATGACAAACATCAATGCAACACATAATCAATTCCTCGAATTTGCCAAAAATCTCCCCCTTTGGCATTGATGGTAACACTAGATGTTAAAAGAATCCAAGTGTTAAGAAATTCCAAACATCTCCCCCAATGGAAGACATCCAACAAACGCTCCAAGATGATATGACAATGAAGTTCTGAACCAACAGACCAAACTCCCCCTATGAATGATATCCCCTGTTAAGCTCTTTTTTTCACATATATCTCTCCCCCTTTGACATCAATGCCAGAAATATGACATAAACATTAAAGAAAAATCATAAAACCTCTGAACCACACAACTGACTACTCCTCCTAAATAGTAGCACCAACACATCAATCCAGAATAAATGATAGCACTGTTAAATGCATACCAGACTGATGCCAATCAGTATCACTCAAGTCTCTACCGAAGGGGCAGAGACCCCAATCTGTCTCTGAAGTATTCAAATGATTCCTTAGGCAAAGGTTTAGTAAAGATATCTACAATCTTCTCTTTAGTGTTCACATAAACCAGTCTAACTTCATTTGTTTCCACCTTCTCCTTCAAAAAATTATATTTGATAGAAATGTGCTTAGTCTTAGAATAAAATACCAAATTCTTTGACATATCAATAATAGCAGAGTTATCACAGTGAATAACTACCGGTTCATTGCAATCAACTCTTATATCCTTCAACATTTGTTTCATCCATAAAACTTGTGTACAGTTAGTCGCAGCAACAACATACTCAGCTTCAACAGTAGATAAAGAATTACATGACTGTTTCTTGTTGATCCATGAAACAAGTTTCTTTTCGAGAAAGAAATCTCCACTGGATGTTCTCTTCCGGTCATCAACATGTCTAGCCTAGTCAGCATCTATATAAGCACATAGTGTAAAGTCATCATTTTTAGGATACTACAAACCATACTCAGTTGTTCCTTGTAAATACCTGAAATTCCTTTTCACCGCACTCTCATGATTCTCTCAAGGATCACTCTGATATCTTGATACAATACAAACTACATTCATTATTTCTGGTCTAGTCTGAGTTAGATATAACAAACCTCCAATCATAGAATTGTACCTTGTAGGATTTACCAAAGCTGATACATCTTTCTTTATCAATTTCTCACTTGTAACCATAGGGGTACAAACCGGTTTAGAATTTTCTATACCAAATTTCTTCAACAACTCTCTAGCATAATTAGTTCAACAATTGAACATACCTATATCATTCTGAGTAATCTGCAAACCTAAGAAAATTTTCATCTCCCTAATCATAGACATCTCAAATTCATTCTTCATATTATTAGAGAATTCCATGCATAATTTATCCTCACCTCCAAAAATGATATCATCAACAAATACTTCAACAATCAATATGTCATCATCAGTGATCTTATAATATAAGTTACTCGTCGGCATTACCTTTAGTGAAACCAAGCTTCAAAAGATATTTGTCCAATCTAGCATACCAAGCTCTAGGGGCTTGTTTCAATCCATATAAAGCTTTCCTTAACCTGCAAACCATGTTTTTGTCATCTGAAAGTGAAAATCCATCAGGTTGTTCAATATAAACTTCCTCTTCAAGATCTCCATTAAAAAATGCACACTTACATCCATCTGATAAACCTTGTATTTCTTATGGGCATCATAAGCAAGAAATAATCTCATAGCTTGAATCCTAGCTACCAAAGAAAAATTCTCATCATAATCAATTCCTTCCTTCTGAGAATATCCTTTACATACCAATCTAGCCTTATTCCTCACAACTTGTCCATCCTCATTCAATTTATTCCTAAAACCTCATTTAGTTCCAATAACATTCTTATTTTTAGGTTGGGGAACTAAAGTCCATGTGTTGCTCTTTTCTATCTGATCTAATTCCTCTTCCATAGCTCTCATCCAACATTCATCTCTACAAGCTTCAATAATTGATGTCGGTTCAACTTGAGAAATTAAACATACCTCATTAGCTCCCAACCTTCTTCTTGTCATTACTCCTTTGTTCTTCTCTCCAATGATATGATCTTCTAAATGATTTAACCTTATATACCAAGGAGTCTTCTGACTTTTTGTTTCTTTGCTCTGATCTTCAGCTACTATTGAATTTTCTGCTATTCCTGGAGTAATTAGTTCAACATTATGTTTCAGTATAGGTGCTACCGATTCAATTATGATCATCTCCACTTCCGGTTCTCCCTCATAAGTTTTGATTTGACCTTTGTACAACTCATCCACCTTGACATTAACACTCTCCACAATTCTTTGTAATCTTTTGTTATAACATCTATATGATTTTTTTTCATTATAATAACTAAGAAATATCCCTTCATCACATCTAGGATCAAACTTTCCAATGGTCTCATCTCTTTTGATATAGCATTTACTACCAAATATTCTGAAATACTTAATTGAAGGTGTATGACCAAACCATAACTCATAAGGTGTCTTACCGGTGTCTCCTTTGATATGAACTTTGTTGAATGTGTATATTGTCATGCTCATAGCTTCTCTCCAGTAGATATGAGGCAGATTAGCTTCCATCATCATAGTCCTGGTCGCATCCAAGATAGTTATGTTCTTTCTTTCCACAACACCATTCTGCTGAGGTGTTCGGGGTGTAGACAATTGTCTCCTTATCCCATGCTTCTCACAATAATTGTTAAATTCACCGGATGTGAATTCACCACCCTGATCTAACCTTAAGCATTTAATATTCAACCTTGCCTTTGTCACAACTTTATCTTTAAAGATCTTAAAATTTTCAAAAGCTTCAAATTTCTCCCTTAGAAAAGTAACCCACATCATTTTAGAATATTCATCAATGATTAGCATAAAAATATCTATCACTGTGAAATTTTTTTATTCTAGCATGATCACATAAATTAGTATGAATAAGATCAAGAACATCATTAGATTTGTCTTGTATACTCTTAAAATAAGTTTTGACTTGTTTTCCCATTTGACATTCCTTACATATCATATTATAGGGCTTCACAATCTTAGGTATATCTCTAATAGCCTTAGTTGAACTAATCTTTACAATGCAATCAAAATTCACATGACACGACCTCTTATGCCATAGCCAACTCTCATCAATCTGTGTAATCAAGCATGTTTTCTCACCGAAGTTCAAATGAAAGATGTTACCTTTAGTCTGTGTACCAGTTGCAATCTCCAATCTAGATTAGTTAATGATTTTGCATTTTCCATCCTTGAACTGTAATTGAAATCCCTTATGCACCAACTGTCCTACACTCAAAAGATTATTCCTTAAACCTCCAACATAATAAACATTATCAGTGTTATGCTCACCATCCAATGACATAGTTCCTCTTCCTTTGATCATGCATGATTTTTCATCTCCAAATCTAACCAGTCCACCATCAAATTCTTGCAAAGATAAAAACTTCCTTTTATCTCCAGTCATATGATGTGAAAACCCACTATCTATCACCCATTCATTCTTGTCTTCAATTTTAGCAGCAAGGGCCTTTTCCTCATTTTAAATGACAGATTCTGGAGCATCTTCCTTGATATCCAAAAATACCCATTCCTTTCCACTACCAGATCCACTAGCCAAATCTTTTGTTGGGTCATCATCTTAATCAGTCACACCTTCCTCATCAATATAGTAACATGATTTCTCTTTGGTTCATCATCTTATGCTTGTTTTGATAATCATGGTTAGGCCTAAAAGATCTTCTAGCTTTCTCTTCAAATCTTGAATTCCTCTCAGGACATCTAGATGCAAAATGACCTATCTTATTACATGTAAAACATTTAAAAGGTGGTTTTCCTTCATACTTACTTCTTGTCCGACGTTTAGGTACTTTTCTAGCAAATAGGGCTTCAACTTGCTCAAACTCTTCATCTTGTTTCTTCATTTCATCCAATTCCTTCGCATATAAATCTTTCCAATCATTCTTTCCAGTTGATGATGTAGGTGGATGAAAAGTAGATTTAGTCTTTGCAGCTCCTTGAGGACCAAATTCTTCAAGCTCAAAAGCAGATAACTTTCCAACCAAAGTATCCCTGTTAACAGAAGTGTTAGCCATTTTTCTCAGCTCATTAATTGCAGTAGCCTTCATTTGTAAGCCGATGGAAAATCTCTCAATACTTTAGAAATAATCTCATCTTCACTTAGAGATCCCCCATAACATTGAATTTCCATAACAATTTCATTAACTCTTTCCATAAAAGTAGTAATCCTTTCATCTTCTTCCATCTTCTGGTTCTCATACCTCACCCAGTAACCATCAAGTTTAGCAATTTTAACAGTAGGGTCACCTTCATTTAGAGCCTCCAACTTATCCCATATAGACTTTTTAGTTGACTGGCTAGTTAGTCTCATTATTTGTTGATCAGAAAGTGCACTCAAGAGTGCTTCTCTTGCTCTACAATCATTTTCAATATCCTTATCCAAGTTTGTCGGAGGAGGATTTCCAGATGTCGGATTATGAGGAGTATAACCTTTCTCCGTGATCTCCCAAATCTCTTTCCCAATACATCTCAAATGAGTCTCCATCTGAATCTTCCATACTCTATAATTTTTTGAATCAACCTTACGGGTTTCTCTCTAGAAAATAGATGCAGTTGAATTATTAGTTGCCATAGGATCTTCCTCAAGCGGTTAAGATTTTGCAAAGAGGACCAAGCTCTGGTACCAATTGTTATGATAATCGATGGACAACTGAGAGGGGGGGTGAATCAGTTGTCAATAGATTATGAAACTTTAAACACACAAAACCTTTTACTGGAATGCATAAATCAAATACCGGAATAGAAGATATAACAATTAAGCACAAACATAAATCACAGAACAATTACCAACCATCCACAACACATAACACCAAGATTTGTATGTGGAAAACTCGGTAAAGGGAAAAATCACGGTGGGAAGCCTATCCACAGTCAGAAAATACTTTTGCAGCAAGTATGTGATTACAATAAGAGGAGCCTGCACATGCAAGAAGACACACTGCCTAGAGCGCACTGCTCATCACAAAAAGAGCCTCACTGACTACAAAGAAATCCATACTACAATATGGAAAGATGAGTGAACTGCAAGAATAACATCTCCTATGCCTAAGTACAGTTCCAGTTAAGCTCAATACCGGAGGTTCTTACACAAACCCAATTTGATCACCTATGATCGACCAAAACTTCTGCATATGATTACAAATTTATTCGCACACAGATAATCCAATAACCCACAACCATACATGATCTACAAAGAGATCTTACATCATATTTATACCAACCCGGGACCTAAACAATTAGATCGGCCACCTAAAAGATAATACAATAGATCCATTACATAATCTTGCAAACCAATGATAAACCAAGTTGGCCTAAGACCAAAACAACATAATCCAAACAATAAATCCAACCAGTGACGCATCAGGAGCATCAACCAACACGTTACATAAACCGGTCCATAACTTACCAGAATAACACCGGACCCAAAATAGGTCGCCATAAGCCAAATGAAACACCACGATCAACTGGAACATGAACATGATAACCATCATCATCCTGATAATCTTCTAGAAGCTGCACCAACATCACTTATTGGATTCATCAAAATATCTTCATCAAAGAGTTGTCGGTAAAACCCTTACTGATGACCAAAAGGATTACTAGAACAAATGATAGCATCCAAATCATCAAATCCCAAACCAACTGTATGTGATATGCATCAGGAACACATGAATAACCAATCCAAGCCAATTCTACAAGCTAGACCAAACCAAAGACAAATCTCCTGATCAACATCATAATCCAACCACTCTACCAGAAGTCAGTAGACAACAAAACAGCTAGTGTTGACATCAATGACAAACATCAATGCAACACATAATCAATTCCTCAATTTGCCAACACACCTCTTGGAAAAAAAAAGAGAGAAAATCCCTAAGCAAAAAAAATAATTCTTTGCAATAAAATGATAGACAAATACCACTCAACCATAGGAAAGTAGATCCTTAGAAAGGATAGGAGATTAAAACACTACCCTTCCCCCCCAAGTGTGGAGAAAATGGCAAGAAAGACTATTATGTTTCTCACAAAGTATGATTGTACATAAAATTGCACCGCCATGAATGACAATGAGCCCCCAAGAGATAGGCTAACAATGTCACATAATGTGGAGCAACATAATAGGAAGTTAAATGTTATTTAAAAAAATCATTATTGAAATACCACTCATTGTTAGCTATGACATAAATAATATCATTATCAATGAGTTTTTGAATTTTATAATGCAAATCTTGACATTCATTAGTAGAGTGGTCATGCTATCAATGATACATACAAAAGGGAAGGTTTTGAAGATCTTGCCTACATTTATTTTTTTGTTTGGCTCGGGTAATCAACTTGGCATGAAGAAGGTCAGACAAAATCCTATCTTATTTAAAGTGAGGCATGGATGTCATAGATGTTATGGAGAATAGGGGATGGGATGTCAAAAAAGAAGGATGTTGGAAACCTAAATCTTCCAAAGTCGAGTGTGATGTAGGTCTTTCATAAGTCTCGATTCTTTATTGCACACATCCTAAACAATGTGCAAGATTAGGAGTTGAAATGTTAGGAGGAGCTGGTTGAACAAGTGACACACTAGGCCCATTATAGGCTCTAATATTATTGACTTGGTTGAGTTATTTTTTCTCAAAGGTTTCATTTCTGGAAAGAAGAGCATCAAAGATATTATACTCTTTCTCCAAAGTATCTTCAGGAGTAGGAAACACTTTAGGAGAGGGACAAACATAATTCATTAATGCTTCATATCTAGAGGTAAGGTCATTGAAATGAATAGAACATAAAGTACCATTAAAGAAATTGTAAACCATATATAAATCTCCTCTACCACAATATCATCTTCTTTCACCAAGGAAATAAAATAATCCATATCATTTTCCAATGGTTTATCCCAAATAGGGAGATCATCTTCATGGATAGGAGGGTCCTTAGGAGACAAACACAATGAAACTAATTTATAAAATATATGCATTATGAAACTAATGTAATTAAAATTAAAACATGTGCTAAATGTATGAAACAAGATGCAAGCTTTTTTTTTTACTAATGCAAGTGCATAAATAAAAATAGATATGAAAAGAAAGTTTTTGTACATTTTCTAAAAATGAAAATTAGAAGCAAGATGTAGGATGTCGAGCTCACCAAAATGTAATGTTGGTGAAAAATATCAATGAAATGTATACAAATCAAATCTGAAAAATGTAAATCAGAAGTGGGAATAAGACACGTTGAGTTCACCTAAATGTAATGTACGAAAATAGGGTTCATGAGCTTAGGCATGCAAACTAGGAATCTATGCCTATTTCTACTTTGATTACATTTAGAATACAAAGCCACGAAGAGATAAGTATGATTGACTAACACCTTTCTCAAGAGAGTCAATTCAATATCATACTCTCAGGGCTTCTACCCCTTTGTTTCTTATAAGTGATTGATTAAATGATTTGATAGACTAGGTGATTAAGATCTAGGTCCAAACAAATGATATTGATTGATCTATGAAGTGTACATTTTAGAAATGGAAGGAAAATTATGAAGTGCACCTGTAATTGAGCCGAAAAGGGATGATCTATGTTGTCTTAGGTTTTTTGGACCATTTGGGTGAGTTTTGGGCTTGTGGGACTAAAGTTGGGCTCCAAAGGGTTTGTACCTAGTCTTTGCTAAATTTGAGCTAATTCTGGGTGGACTATGGCACCCTAGGTGACTTAATCTCGAGTCTTTATGATGAAATTAGAAATCTAAACTTGTGATAGTGTAGTGAGTTGATTTCTTCTACCAGCATATGATTTGGACTTGAATTTGTACATGCGAAGAGAAAAATGATGTTTGGGGTTTGTATAGGGGTTTTCCTTAGTGAAACCTTGGGTTAGGACTCAACCCAACAACATTGATGAAATGAAATAGAAGTTTGAATTTGAAATGCTTGAAAGAAAATACTTGAATCGAAACAATTATACTTCCAATTGATGTTTCAATTCTCTTAGGATAAATTCACCATGTCCGGATGCAATAACATGATTAAAACATCATAAATCATAAATAAAACAATGCTTGAAGATGCCTTGAATTAGCTTGTTGCTCCTTGAATCAGATTTGTGCTTGAATTGGACGATAATGCTAGTATGAGATAAGACAAGACATTGTAAGATACAATATGATGTAAAAAATGAATCAAGAGAGATGCCTTATATACCTCACCAAGCATTCTAGGTTGCAAAACTCAGAGCAGGATGATATGGGCAAAGAATTCCTTCTTAACCAAGCTAATCATTAAGTGGTTTAAATTTGAGCCAAAACATTGGGTAGTGGGGTGCTCTGCTCGGTCTACTCCCTCCAATGCAATCCCAAATATAAACCCAAGGTCCAGAATGCCAAGGAGAGGCTAGGATTAAATGTAAATTGAGTTTTGAGGTTGAGGTAAAATACAGAAGGGCACACATGTTAAAATAGGGCCTAGATAGGTGAGACATGAGGAGATAAAAGAATTAAAGGGCACACCCATGATATAAGGGCCCAAATAGGATTTTGTGAGATTTAAGAAAGGACCCATATTATTAAAATATTAACTTAAATTAATAAAAGATCCTATGATACATAGAGGAATGAGAGATACTAAAATGAGTTCTAGGAGAGTGTGAATTTGGACACCCTAATTAAAGGTGTATAATTCACAATAGTACAAATGTCAACCTATCTTATATTGTCATTGATATCACTATATGTTGTAGACGATGTAGAAATGTATGTTTTGATGTTGTTGTTTGGTTTGGTAGTGATGTTGAGGTGTTTCTGGAAGGTTGGTGTAGTGGAAGTTTTTTATATGTAGGAAAAAGTATCTATGCAAGAAAGAGTTTTTAATGTCTGAATGGAAGAATACTTTATGCATTCCTTAGGTATTTGAATATTATGGAGTGTGGTTCTGGATATAATGTTTATGATATATGTATGTTGTAGTATCAAGTTTAAAGGTCCTTTGTTGCTCAGATGCTTGAGTTATTTGTTGTTGTTTCTGACAATGGGGTGTCTGTCAGAACTGGTCTAGATAATACTTGGCGATTATCTAATATGTGGTTTTTAGTATCGTGTCTTAGAGGACATGTTTATCTGGTTTGTGTAGTGTTGTAGTTTAGCTTTCTAGTGATGGTTTGATTGTCAATGATGTTCTGAGTTCACTGTTGTCAACTGGGTTGATTTCTGGTTGACTGAGGTGGTGTATTCTATTTGGATCATACCTTTTTGGTTTGGATATACTTTGGTGGTAGATTTTTTTATGTTGATATGGGTCTCACCATAGCATGTGTAGATCCACATCAAGTTTGTGCATTGGAGAATGGTTTTGGGCTAATTGGTCGGTGTGCTACATTATTTATCCATAGGTTTCATTTGGTGTCGACCTTGGTGGATGTGTTAGCATGTGTAGTTCATTGGAATTATTTGGAAAGGATGTGATGCGATATGTTTGGGTCCTCTCTATCCCCTGGAGTGGACCGCACTTTTTTTTTTTTTGGCATGACCTAATTTATGTATTTTTGTATATTTTGTGTAAGGGTAACCTAGTTAAGGGCTTTGATGAATTATCTTGTATATATAGGAGTGCAGACATATGATTTGATTATGGGATGTATGTAAATTTAATTAATGTAAATATGAATGATGTGCAAGTAGATTTGGTGTAGTAGAAGTGCAAAAGGCAATTTTTGAAGAGCATGAGATAGTTTTTGTTGTTAGATGTGTTTGCCATGATATTGGTCACTTGACACAACGGTTCAAGGATAATTTAATGATCAAGAAATCTTGTTCATTTCACCTTATTTGATCCTCTACACCTATCAAAAGAAGGTGTATTCCTTTTGGCAATTTGTGAAACCCTTTGTATCTTACACTAAGGTTGTGCATCTTAGTTTTGCAAGTCCCTCAGGGGCAGTGAGCTCCTTGCCTTGAGCCTAAACATTGTAATCAGTTACACATATTGTGAGTGTGATTCTCACCATGGTTTTTCCCTATTTAGAGTTTCCCACGTAAATCTAGTGTTCATTTGTTTGTTGTGCTTTGTGCTTTCATGTTTCATAATTGCAATGATAAGTTTATTATGGTTTGAAGTTTAATTGATCAAAAGTAAAGGATATTGACGTCTAGATTAATTCACCCCCGCTGTTAGTTATGTGGTGTGTTCAACAATTCCCCCCTTCACTACTAGATTGAATCTTGCTTAACAACATGTTGGGAACTCCCTTAGCAACTTTGTGACAATAGATAAAGACAACAAACTTCATTTATATAATAACTTTAGCTCATATTATAGTGGAATTAAATATTGTCAAATATCTTTTGATACAAATAATCTTGAATTCTAGTGGTCAAGGGTGGTTGCAACTCTTGGATTACGAAAGGTCTTTATTTTTGGCGCAAAATTGGGCACATGGCAGCACACTGCCCAAACATTAAAATCTAGACAAAGGGGGAAGTGTCATGATGAAAAGATGCTTCCCCCAAATATTATATAGTTGATAGTTGTCTTAAATGGTATGATTCCTTTTCAAAAGTGGATACAAGGAATGCAAATGATTTTCAAGATGCTAAGCTTTCTTTAGAATAAAAGATGGGTCAAAAATCATCTCAACAGGTTGCTTTAGGTAGCTTGGACTTATTTAAAATCAATGATGACTTCATTCAAGAGTCTTCCCAAAAGGTGTCATGGACCCAAAGGGCAAACTTCCTTCAAAATCCTTAGTGGCCAACAAGGGACCCAACCACATCTTGGAGGTGAGAGCACACCAACCCAAACTCTATCTTTACCTTACCATATCCTTGAGGATCTAAATGATGAAGGTGGTGTCAACAAATGAAATGTAGTGTAGAAAAGAAAAAGAATACTCATAAAAATGAGGAAGTGTGTAACAAAATACAATTGTGATTTTATTCCAATTTAGGTGTCAAAACCATAACTTAGTGATCTTAGTATTTCTATGTTGATAGGCAAAGTAGTTGCTAGGCTTTTGTATATTACTCTATTCTTATAATGGACAAATGTCTAAGAAGTATACAAAAATTTAATTTTGTGATTAATATGTGGAGCAACACTATGTTTCAACTTACCTAGAAAAATAAAAATTAAGAAATAATATAACTATTTTTTTAGAAAAATAATGTAAAAGATGTTAAGGGATATTCCACTAAATATGCATCTTGAGAGTAATAGCTCTCACAACTTTTATATTGGTTTTTCTAAGCATAAATATTTTAGTTATATTTATATATTTTTTTGATCGATAACCAGGATAATATATTGCTTAAAATAGGAAAGATTTACATCCAAAATGTTGATAAATAGTCTACACAAAATGGGGTCTCGCCCCTACTAAACCATCAGAACCCAAATAAGACATCGAACCTACAGGACCATTCATTACAACATAATTGTAGCCTTACATTCACAAGCCCAAAAAAAACTTAACAGTCCCAAAAGACCTACCTACCAAAACCAACCCAAGGCCTCTTCCCTTGAGAAGTTTGGAATACCCCAGCTGGGCCCTGCATCATGCATATCTCTCCCTCCACCTGGAAATGTTCCCGACCTACCACCACGCAGCGAACCATGCTCTACTACCTTCATGTGCTTCCATGGAATCTGATGGCGGATCATAGGCCTCCCATCCTCATCCAGAGGAGCTTCGAATCAAATTGGGGTCATCTTCCCATGAATCTTCACTCGCTCAGTCATCCCCAACCCACGCACAAACTGCACAACCTCCCTCCATCCATTCCTTGCGTTCCCTAGCTAAGTATCAATAGGTCGAGATGCTGACCAAATTACAAAAGGCTTCAACTCCCCCAATTCAATGCCAATCCTCTGCCATGGCTCTTCCACCATCTTCAGCCCATTGCTAGCAACAACTCGAGCCACCACTTCATTCAAACCTCCCGCCCATTTGGGTCGCAACACCAAAGATGCAACCCACTACACCTCCTCTGTCGAAGTTCCCACCGACAAGGCTAGAGCAACGGACATCAACGAGATGTTGAGGTTAGTTTGAGGCTGGAAGTCAGATACCAAGAATTCCTCCCCAAAAATCAACCACACTGCCTTCCAAAATTCCTCCCCATCCACCCTAAATACATTCATCATCATGTTGCTCGAAATCAGGCCACGAAATGCTGGCCTTTGACTATCAGTTGTCAAAGAAAAATTTGCCTCCATTCTTTCTCGCCTCTTCACCAAAACCTGCACAATCAACCAACACTAAAACCAAAAACAACAAAATGCCAGGGAACCAAAATCCAAGGCCTTAAAAAATCCACCTCCATCACATGCCATGATTTCTCCACACAAGTCACATCAAAACACATAATCATGAGGCCAACTCACCAATTGCCGCCATCATCACTCCATCGCCGCTAAGGCCACTTGCACCATATTCATAGATCACAATCCACGAGGGCCATTACTTCCCACAAGGTCAGTGTCAAAATCAACCGCATCAAAAACAACTTGGGTTCACTTCCCTAAGTTTAAGCAATTCAACTAAGATCATGAGCACTAACATATCGAAAGTCCTCGAATAATCTAAAATTATTTTTCAATGAGCCATTCGCTCCCACATTTGAAAGCTTGTCAGCCTCCACATTTGCTTCCCTAAGAACGTGAGTCCTTATAGTCTTCAAACCCACACAGAAGAAGTTTCATTCTTTGAACGTGTCTGTCTAAATGCCACATCTCCATTAAGCCTCTAACTATCCCATTCACCACAATTTGAGAGTCTCCCTCTAGATGGAGTTTCTTCACTCCCATTTTCTTGGCCATGAGAATGGCCTTTAGAGCCGCTTGGCACTCAGCATCGTTGTTCGATCCATCCACCAATCTTTTAGCTCCTATGGCTAGAATGTTGCCACAATCATCTCGGGCTATCACCCCAGCTCCAAAGACTCCTAGATTTCCCCTCGATGCGCCATCAAAATTTACCTTAGTGCAACCCTTATCTGGTGGGTCCCATTCTTGTCTTGCTTCACCCATCCTCTGAGGATTAACCCTCAAAACCCCATTAGCAAGCTTAAATTTAATCAAAGGCCAATTCACCAAAACTCCAGCATCAAACTGAGTGAAGGGAGACTTTGCTAAGTTCACCTGAGAAGCAACATTAGTGACCAGTTCTGAGATTGCCTTCTCCAACCTGATCAGAAAGCAATCCCTCTTTTCTGCTCTATCTTCAAACACTCTTCAATTTCATTCTTTCCAGAGTTCCCATAACACAGTAGAAGGCAAAATCTTCCAAATGACAGCAAAGATTGAAGACTTTCCCAAAACAGGCCACAATTCCAGCCAATCGCACAAATTCCCTGCCATTGGACCCTTCCAATTCAGTCTCTGTAACCCAAAAAACCATGCTTCCTGGGTGAAATCGCAGTTTAGCAGAAAATGGTCCACATCTTCCTCCGCCTTTTCACAGAGCACGTAGCGGAAAGGACCTGTGAACCCCATTTTTTTGAGTCGGTCTCCAGATAGAATCAACCTATTGCCAGCTAACTAGGAGAAGGCACCCGCCTTCAGTAGACACACATTTTTCCAACATAGCTTAGCTTCCATTCCTTCATCCTACCTTCAGACTCCAAAAAGAAAGCCCCACCTTAAGAGAGTAACTGCCACTCTTGGCACCACACCAAACTATCTCATCCTCCTCCCTGGAGTTTGAAACCTCTCTACTATCTAGGATCTTCCTCAACAACCCTTCATCCACCTCCCCCAAGTTTAACTCATGGGGATCCTTCCAGTTCCAACGTTGGCCCAACACTGACATTTCTGGTGTAAGAAAATTGCACACCTTTGAGCCCCAAAACTGAGCAGTCTTATCAATTATTTGCTGGGATGCCTGAGACTTCAGAGATGGACGATCATCCCAGGAATCCTGCCAGAAGCACGCCTTTCACCCATCTCCAATCTGCCAAGAAAGATAATTCATAATCAGGCTCCTACAGCTCACCAAAAAATTCCACAAAGTGGATCCTCTCGGGGGGTCTTCAACCGTTAGGATCCTTTCCTTTTCCCCACTATCCAAATACTTAGCTTGTAAAATTAGGACTCACCTTTGCTCTGTCTTACTGTACATTTGCCACACTAACTTGGCCCCCATTGCCTCATTGATAAGTTTCCAATCGTAGAGCCCCACACCTTCTCCTCCTTTGGGTTTGCAAACTTTGTCCCAGGCCATAAGCGAGATTTTGTCCTGCTCCTGATTTCCATTCCACAAAAAATTTCTCATCTTCTGCTACATATTTTTAATGACCGCGCCTGGGAGTTTAAAACAGGCCATTGGGAAAATAGGCATAGCTGATACAACTGTCTTCAACATCAGAAGACAACCAACCAAAGATAGCCACTTGCTTTTCTACCCCTCCACCTTTGCTTTGCAACTATCTAACAAACCTTTCCAGATATCTACCTTACTAGCTCCAGTAAAGAGCGGCATACCAAGGAATTCCCAGGAAGCTAAGCAATCTTAATCCCAAATAATCTGGCAATTGCTCTTTGAGACCCAACTTCAATGTGGAAGAAGAAGATCTTAGATTTAGCCCAATTAATTTCCTGGCCAGTAGCCCCACTAAATCTGTCCAACACTTTCTTCATCATTGTTGCTTCATGCATTGAGGCCACTCCAAAGAGACAAGTATCATCAACAAACTAAGAATGAGTTGTAGAGTCTACCCCACGTGCTATCTCGATGCCTTTCCACATCCATTGAGAACACTTTCAAGCAATCGACCGACCAAGAACTTATGCCATTAAAATAAAGAGAAAGGGGGATGTTGGATCCCCTTGCCGAATACCCTGTGAGGTGGGAAAGAAACCTTGAGGACTGCCATTGACTAAAACTGAGGCTGAAAACTGCATAATCATATTGGAAATCCACTTAATCCAAGCCTTACAAAACCCAAACTTTACTAACACCTCCACAAGGAAAGACCTATCCACTCTATCATAGGCTTTTCGAATATCTAACTTTAGGATCATTCTTCTCTATCTACTCTTCATGGCTATGTGGATCGCCTCAAGGGCCACAATAACCCCATCCATAATGTTCCTCCATGGGGTAAAACCGCTCTGTTCACAAGAAATCAACTTATCTAAAATCAATTTGAGCCTGTTAGCAACAACTTTTGTTATGATTTTGTAGATGGTGTTGCATAAAGAAATCAGCCAAAACTCCTCAAACCCTTTTGGCTTTGCTTTCTTGGGAATAAGCGCCACTAGAGTACAGTTGAATTCCTTCAAAACAAATCCCCTTGACCTTGACTCTTCAACCACTCCGAACAACTCCCCACGAAGCAAATCCCAAAAGAACTAGAAAAAGAAAGCCTGAAACCCATCTGGGCCTGGAGCTTTCTCCCCACCTAACCCAAAAACAACACTTTTCACTTCCTTCAAAGAGATTGGTTCCTCAAGCATCCTATTATCATCTCTAAACATTAAGGGAGGAATTAACTCCAAAAGCTCAGCCTGCAAGCTTGTCTGACCAGCCTCATTCCTCCTCCAAAGATTTCCATAGAAATCCACCGCCTCCTTAATAATATGTTTTGGGTCCTCCATTGAAGTTCCATCCACTAGCCACAGGGAGAGGATTCTATTAAGGCTCCTCCTTTCCTTCACCGAACTATGAAAAAAAATTGTGTTTCTATCATCGGCTTTAAGCTAGTTCTCGCGCGATTTTTGTTTCCAGTAAATCTCCTCCCTCTGCAAAACTTCCCCATATCTGCTAAGCAGATCTTTCTCTGTGAGATAATCCACTTCATCCATCCCTTCGACCAAGACTTTTGCATTCAAAGCCCCTAGATCCCCCTCAATCCTTCTCTTTTCATCAAAGATATTTCCAAACACCTCCCCGTTCCATGATTTTAGTTTCTATTTTACATAACTAAGCTTCTTGAAGAACTGAAAGGCCAAGAAACCATCCACCACTAGGGCCTCCTTCCACCAGCCAACCACCTGATATCTAAAACCCAGCTCCCTTAACCACATCTTTTCCACCTTAAAAGGACACCGGAGCGAAACTTCATCTTTTTGCACAACTAAAGAGATCGGGAAGTGGTCCAAACCTGAAATTGCTAAAAATTCTGCCTCAAAGACCAAGGGGGCCAAGTTCCAATCCCCTACAAAAAATAACCTATCTAGTTTCTCATCAATATTGTAAAAGCCCCACCTTCTATTAGACCAAGTAAATCTGCCTCCTTTTGCAACCACTTCAAAGAGGGCATTAGAGTTCACAAATGTCTGAATGTCTGATTGTGTCCTGCACATCCTTCTCACCCCACCACACTTTTTTGAGAAAGAAAGAGTGGTGTTGAAGTCCCCAACAACAATAGGTAAGGTCAGACTCACCTCTTCTAAAAGCTTGGAAATATCCTCCCATAACTGACACTTCTCCACAACCAAAGTGGGACCATAGACATTGATAAGATAATAAGAAAAGTTCATGATCTCCGAAATCACCTTTACCATCTGCCAATGTTTAGAGTATGAGACAACATCCACCTGAACAACCAATGGATTCCACAAAATTCCAAGCCCTCCTAAAGCCCCTTCTAATTCCACAAAGAAACCAGACCACCTTTGTCTTACACCAAAAACTCTAGCTGCATCCTCTCTTCCCAATTTTGTTTCCTGAATGCAAATAACTTCCGGTTTAGCCTGATCAAAACCTCTTTTGATTAGACGTCTCTTGTTAGGGGAATTGTAACCCTTGATATTCCATGTAAGGAACTTCATTGTTGTCCAGGAGAGAACAAGTCTCTCCTAGATCTAAGTAGCCTTGTCTGACCCTTCATGTTGCCTGCTTCCTCAAGTAACTTCTTCCTGTTTTTCCTTCCTCTCAAATTCCCTTTGGACTTAGAGGGATTTGTTTTGGTTTGTTTAATGGTACTAACCTTTGTCTCTCCTATCTCAACAGATAACCCTAATGAATCATCACTCAACCCATCCTCCTCATCAGACTCTACCTCTGCTAGAAAGCAATTATCCACCTTCCCTGGGGACATGTGGATGCCTTTGAAGCTGATTGCTTTTCCCTCTGCCTTCCCTACTATGTCATCTGAGAATTGGTTTACCAGAGGTTTGACATTCAATCCCTTCTCCAAGCCCTCCAGCCCAGACTCAGAATTAGAGTAAAACCTGTGCTGAGAGGGAATCCCCCCGCCTACTGCACAATCATGAGAAAAAAGCCCCTGGTCAGCCTCCGCTGCTGCTCCTTCTGTGTGAAGGCAAGTGTCCCCACACCCTTTGCTAATATCTTGACGCACATGTTCCCCAATTGTACTTCTTGTCAGAATCTAAAGGTGGTCCACAAAAGTCTCTCCCAGCAAGCCATTCATGACTGCATCAGCCTTATCTCCAGTTGGATGAGAGACCTTCTGCAACACTTCTTGAACAAAGCAAGAATCCAAAGGCTTTTTCACCCCACCTAAAACTTCAGGTTTCCCAACCATTGAAGCGGCCGGATCAGAGCTCAGGTTGGCCTCTGTGTGACCCGAAAGCTGCTTAGTCACCTCCGACCCAGCTAACAACTACTCCTCAAAAGCTCGGTCTGCCCTTCCCTTCCCCTTTTGTCCTACCTTGCAATCACTTTCCTCATGTCCCCATTCTTTGCAGTACTTACACTTTACCATGATTTCTTCAACTATGATATCTTGTCTCCATGGACCCTCAGGAGATCTAATCTCGACGGTCTTCAGGAGCCCAAGGTGTGGTTTGCACATGACATAGATTCAGGCATACATGCATGAGTTCAGCTTATCAATCGCTTCATCCGACTTGATGAATCTCCCTAGCTTATCACCAATACTCTTAAAAACTTCTTCCTTCCAATATTCATGCAAGAGATTGTAAAGTTTGATCCAAACAGGGATTTCCTCTATAGTGGCTTATCGAGGATCAAAATTTGGGATCCAGTCCTTTATGTAAAACCCTACTGCCATCATAAAAAATGGCCCAGAGTTCATCAACACAATCTTCTCCTCAGCTGTCCCAGCTATGATAAGGAAAAATCTGTTAGTTAGGGTTTTGATCTCAAAGTGGCTCCCCCATTCTTCGTCAACCCAGTTCCTAACTTTAGGGAAAGCAGGCCAATCCCCTCCCCCCTTCATGAAGAAAGTTCTGTCTCGCAAGACTTGAACCGATTCCTTCCAAGCCTCTGATTCAATGCAAATACTGACTGTTCTCTTATCAGACGTTGTCGGTATCTTGCCATTGGTGAGGTTATCAGGAGGTGCCGGAAATTTTTTCCTCAATCTATCTTCCATCTGTTGCTTACTCCACTGCGGATAGTTCAGAAATCACGAATAGCCCCATTTGGTTTTGTCATGCTTAAAATGGGATCTGAATTTACAAAAACTAGCTCCCTCCCTCTTCCTATGACTCGTGTTCTGCCACTGCCACTGGTTTGAGCGTGGTGGGCTCCATGGCTTCTGGTTATCTATCTGTCTGGGGCCATTCTCCCATCCTCGTGATCGAAAATCGTCTCCTCCTGTAAACCCTATCTTCCTCATGCGCTCCATCTAGTTATATTTATATTTATTCTTATATAAGTACATAAAATAAAATACTTTTAAAGTAAATAAAATAATTTTATTTTTTTGATAGGTAATAGGCCGTAGCCGCAATATTTCTTTATTAAATTTTAAGAATTAAACCTTGGTTCAATGTGGGCACTGGTAGGAAAGAACCGAGGCAAGAAAACCTCCAGTCTTGCCCAAAGAATTTCTTCCTAGCATATAAGTTTACATTAATTTGGTAGTTTGCCATACATTAGTGATACATGCTTTGTTTTTACAGTTAGGCTTGTCCAACTGATTACAAAAATACACAATACCTATTGTGTTAAATCTTTCACTAGTAATATTGTGGTGGTATTATTTATATGACTTTAGAGTAGTGCCATGGTGCTTGCCTATTACACCTCTCCTGGTACTCTTAGTTCCTTATGTATTTCCTCTTTTTCCTGATACCTCCTGCACGTAGCAAAAACCAAAACACTAAAACACATATCCATCTATCCAATACAATTTGTTAGAACCATATCCTCCTCAATATCCTAGGCATATGCAGTTATATATGCTCAATATGAAAGGATCATACACGCCTGATCTCACCAATAAATACCAGTGAAATTTATTCGAATGTTTGTAGAGAAATGCATTACTAATCATACATCTAAGACATTCATTTCCCATAGTGAGATAGATACTTTCTTATCATACTTCCGTGCTTTGTTCAAGGTGGTTAGCATTTACTAGTTAGAGAAAATAGGTCAGTCATACAATTTTCTACTTACCTTCCCAGCCAGGTGCACAAAATCAATATTAATTTCAGAGGGGAGGATACAAAGTCTTGTATCCTGAAATCAACCCAACAGGATGCTTTTGGTTTGCATTGACTTCAGGATAAAAGGACCTCATCAGGGATAACTTTAAGAAACCACCCCTCGGGCAACTGTGTAAAATCTTGGCGAATCAGACATTATTTTCGGGGGGAAATTTTTATATTGATGGCGAATTTTGTTTTCAAAATAGGGCAAAAAATTATTTTGTATTGGCGATTTTTTTCTAGGATACGAAAATTCCATAAATTTCTGGCGAATAATACCTTGTTCTATGGGCAAAAAAAATTACTCCGAAGGAAAAATTATTTAAATGTATTGGCAATTTTTATCCACCACTTGAAAATTGTTAAATGTATTGGCGAATATTTTGTTATTTATCGAAAAATATATAATTTATCAGCGATTTCATGAATTCATTGCCATTAATAGACAAGGCACATCACATCACATCAGTACATCACATTGAGTTCAGACTCGGCACGATGTATCAATAAGTGTGGCCTCTTTGACATGTGAAAGGTGACACATACCTAAAATCCATCAATAATTTTAAACCGTTCAATGATCGTAGATCAATGGCTGAAGTTTTATTTTGGCACAATTTTCTGAAGAGAACATAGCTCACCAGAAAGTGCCCAGAATGGAATTAGATTCAATAGACACGTATCAAATGTCACGTATCACGATCGAGTCATTTAATATATATTTATTCACTTACTGCAATCCACTCTATCCCCATGACATCTAATGTGGTACTTGCCAACTTGGTACTGGTTTATAGCTGTTTCCAATTTCGCACAATAGTGCATTTATGGGAAAGATTTGCAAAGATTAAATATTTAAAAAAAAATAAAGCAATTAATACAGTTAGAGAAGTAATTATTACAATCAAGAGCTTCAATTATTTATATACGATCTCTGCTTCTTTCATCTTCAATTAGCCTTTGCCATTTGGTAGATAAATTGTCGGAGCTCACAGTATTTAAATTCTTTCTCTAGTTTAGGTTTATAGGCTCAGGTTGTTTAATTTTTTAATCTGATTTCTCAAGATGGACACTCCCATCCACTTGAGAAGCATTTTTGCAGAGGACCAGAGGGCCTTTCTGGGCTCCGTGAGAGACCCAACCCTCCAATCAATCTGCAAGGAGGTTGGGTTGTTCACCAATGAGGTTGTGTGGATGGTGCTGGGCAGAGAGTTTCTACGAAAAAAAATAGATACCGTGTTAACATGGACATTACATCTCGGTTCTTGGTGTCTCTTCTGGACCTCAGAGGAGATAAGGTGGATATGTTGATGCTGTTGAGGAAGGTTTTTAAGGAAGACTTCCTTGGAGATGACATTACTGTTGTCATCCTTGCAGAAGTAGGGGTGGGGATCCCTTGGGCGAGTGAATTATCCAAGCTTCTCCTCCTTGACCAAACAGTGCCAGTGGCTAGGCAATCGTTTCTCCTGAACCTGAATGCGAAGCACTTGACGTGTCATAGAAAATGGGCACGGATTGGCAGGGACTTCCTCTAGAAATGGTTGCTCCTGGACGACTTTCCAAACTACATGTGGCTTGAAGAATTCTCTCAGCTTATGCTGTCTGAAGAATTCTACATGGAAGGAGGGCCATATTCTTAGGGAAAAGTTGTAAATCATCCACTACTTGTGCCCTAGCCCCGACCCCCTAGTAGATTTTTTTTTGCCTATGTCCTCGAAACCTTACAGGCTTAGTGGCTCACTCATTTTGGCTTTTAATTTTTTGAGAGACTCAAGTCTCAAACGTAAAAATTGTAAATTTTCAAAGCATAAATATTAATGATAAATTTTCAAATTCCAATTTGTTTCAGTTTGCCTCTTAGAGTCTTATGGATATAAAAATGCTTCATTGCTTTCTATAATTCTATTTCATTTTTATTAATGAAATTTTTTCAAATGCTTTTTGTCTATGAGCTATGTTATTTCAATATTTTGTTAAACAATGGAAATAAATTTAATACTGTGATCTTTTTTATGTATTGCTTCTTCCTCTATATTTAATATATATAAAAAAAATTCAGTCCGTTCCATTAATTATTTGTACATTGATTATGGTTGATTATAATTTTATAAATATATATAAAACATAAGTTTATCTTGCGAAAAACAAGTGAATTAAAACTAAAAGACCAACTTACTTGTTGTTGAAGTTTTGAACTAGTGCATGCGTGGGTTGGTACTGGGTACATGCTATGATTTATAGTTAAGATTTTGTCATAATGAAGAAATTTGAGACATTTATGAAGGGTAGATGGGATCGCTTTCATGGAAGAGAACCAAGGGCAAGGATGTCCCAACTTCACACAAAATTGATCTGAAGTAGGTTTTAGGAATGATAGCAAAAATGACATCTAAGCACTTAGTACCAACCTTAACGGGAAGAGTAATAGAATCTATAGTAGGACAAGAGAAACCATCTAAGATCTTAACCACTAAATCAAATTTATCATATCAATACGTTACTTCATGCAATTGTAAAGTAT
This sequence comes from Cryptomeria japonica, assembly GCF_030272615.1. Lineage (NCBI taxonomy): Eukaryota > Viridiplantae > Streptophyta > Pinopsida > Cupressales > Cupressaceae > Cryptomeria > Cryptomeria japonica. Next base: position 259,718,959 of record NC_081413.1, read on the forward strand.
AAAGATATTCTTAACTTATTACATTCACCATACATGCTGGATCAATCATCAATGAGAACCGCTCGTGAGAGTATGTCTTTGATCTTTCGTCTGTTGGATGAGCAAAGATTAATGACTTAGGGTGGATTTCGGTCCGAATGTGGGAAGTGAACACATTTGTGAGAACTTTGCCCAGAATTGAATGTTTTAAATTTAATTTAATATAATTAAGTCTATAAAGCTCTTTTTTGGGCGGAAGTTTAAATTTTTAAATGATTAAACAGACTTAAAAAGCAGTCTTGAAAAGTGATACGAGTATGGTGATGTGCCCGAAAAATGGCAGAATTCGTGGGACCCACGACATTCGACAATAGGTACCATCGTCCGTTGGATGAGCAAAGATCAACGACTTAGGGCAGATTTCAACCCAAATGTGGGAAGTGAACACATTTGTGAGAACTTTGCCTGGAATTGAACGTTTTAAACTTAATTAAATATAATTAAGTCTATAAAGCTCTTTTTCGGGCGGAATTTTAAAATGATTAAACAGACTTAAAAAATAGTCCCAACTCCCGAAAAGTGACTCAAGTGTGGTGATGTGCCCGAAAAATGATAGAAGTCGTGGGGCCCATGACATCTAACAATAGGTACCATCGTTCATTGGATGAGCAAATATCAACGGCTTAGGGTGGATTTTAGCCCGAATGTGGGAAGTGAACAAATTTGTGAGAACTTCGCCCGGAATTGAACGTTTTAAATTTAATTAAATATAATTCAGTCTATAAAGCTCTTTTTCGGGTGGAAGTTTAAAATGATTAAACAAACTTAAAAAATAGTCCCAAAAAGTGACTCAAGTTTGTTGACATGCCCGAAAAATGACAGAAGTCATGGGACCCATGACATCTAACAACAGGTACCATCATTCGTTGGATGAGCAAAGATCAACGGCTTAGGGTGGATTTCGTCCCGAATGTGGGAAGTGAACACATTTGTGAGAACTTCGCCTGGAATTGAACATTTTACATTTAATGTCCTCAGAATTTAGAGTGAAAGTGAAGTAATGAATGTTTTGTCCTTCGACGTTGAATAGATATTAATAATAATTAATAAAATTACAACACGATTCTAGATATTTTGCCCTAAGTATTACTTTTGTACCTTTCAGAGTTTTCAAAATAAGTGACTCATAAATCATAATCGTATTTCATTTCATGGACAAACCAGTAAATCAAGGGAGATTCTAAAACAACTACTAGATTGAGGAATGCAAGTTGCAACAGAGACTGTCTGCGCCAATCTAGTGAAATAGAAATTTCGGGTAAAATCTAGAACACATCCCACCTTTTTTAATTTATTTAATCTCGTGGTCCAATTTGAGGGTTAGCATTTTTAGGTTTGTATCTAGCATTATTTTGAATTATTAACAATAACAGTGATGGGGAAAATGGGAAGCAGTGATTCAACATGAAGCCAAGTGAAAAAAAAATGTACCTAACCGAACTGGTTAAAACACCAGGTTTCAATGATGAATACCATGATATTTATGACCCTGCTATCCATGGTGAAAAGTGTATCATAGATATTAGATATGCATTATCTAATAAGGCGACAGATCCATCCAGGGGAAAATTTACTGTTTTCAACTCAATGTTGAAACTAAGAACAAATAAAATCGCATCGTGGGATGTTGAATTGGGAAGCATGGTGTTACCTGAAGTATTCCCTTTAATTTTGTCATGCTCTGTGCCAAAAATTATGATGAAGATAAAAAAGCAATTGTCAATAAAAATACAAAAGAGGAAATTCTATCCATAAACATGGGAGAATTTGCTCGTTTGTTTAACCTAGGGTTTGAAGCACAAAACTCAAACGTCCAAATTGACCTAGGAAAGCTGGAAGGGAATTATGAGTCTCGATTCAAGCCGCATAGATTCATTTTTCAAAGCTCTAATAAAGCATGGTACTCAGTTGGCTTAGAATCATAAGCCTCCTTATGATTCTAACATTTTTGTTCCATGGGTTGGGGATACTATTTCCTTGCTGTCGTTTTGCCTGGGATTGGAAAATGATAGGGAAGTGGGTGCAAGCCTTCTTGAAATGATTTTTAGGATCCATTGTGTAGGTCAGCTGGTAAGATATAATTTTATTGAGCACATTGTTCAATCCATGCAAAAACAATTACTAATGATAAAAAAAGGTTCTTGTAAGACATTTAGGTTCGCATCCTACTTGTGCTATCTCCTTTTATCCAAGTATCGTGCAATATTCGAGACCAACAATCTTCAAATTGTGAACTATAAGATTGATGAGAAGACTCAGAATAGAACAAAGTGTCCAATATATGAACGAACACCAAAGATAAGGATGCATGATAACAGAAAGAATTACAACCATTTTGTAGACTTCTTTTTGGCACCAATGTATAATGAAATTACAATCACTCCAATGCCTAGATTGCCCGTGTCTTGTAGAAATTGCATTCAACTCGGAAGTCAAATACAATTGGCTGACTGGTTCTTCATGGAAGAATTCACTGTGTTAAGGTTTTATGGATCAACAGTAAAATCACAGACTTCCAATACATGTGTGAGAGAGGGTATTTGCATTGGAATATGTATGACAGTTGGAGAGCACAAATAGGCACTTCCATGGTCAGCAAAGGAAGAGCATATTTACTTCCTTGCCTTTCTCATGTGGAGGGTTCACATTTGAGAGAAAAGCATTCAATGTGGCACATGATTTTTTGACAGTTTTCAGCTTTGGTGATGACGGTCTCTGGTAGTATGATCCAATCGGTGTAGTTCAAGCAAGGCTTAAGAAAAATGGGAACTATTCAGCGTTATGTCAACATGAAAGTAAACCATTTCTAGAAAAGCTTAGAAACATGGACTCTTGGGATGAGGTAAAAAAAGAGATGGAGAAAATTGCCGCTGACAATAACATTTCAACAGTAGAAATGTCATCACAAATTATGGCATTGCACACACAGAGGACAATAGAGGATGGCCAGGGTATCCAAAATAGGAGGTCCTACAATTTCTACCAAAAATCTGCTAATCCGTCTAACAAATATATTCCCAAATCAATTCTGCAAGAATGTAAAGAGAGTTATTGGACTCAAACCAAAATAAATGATTTTTGGACTATGAGGAAGAATCTCAGTGAACCAAAGACCAGTGCAGAATATAAGACCATCGACGGGGATGAAGAGTTTAGCAAATTGTGGAATATGGAGCATCCCACAACAACATATGACGAGAGTGAAGATGATGATGAGTATGAGGTTGATCCCACTCCAACAACTAGTATAGTCCCTAAAATATTAGGTGGATTCAATGAGTCCATGAGAGAAAAATATAGAAAAGGGGCAAACATTGTCGAAAAAATGGGTTTTGAAGGTGGTGGTCTAGGTCCTAGAGGAGAAGGCATTTGGTATCCACTTGAGGTACAACTTCCATCAGATTCAAAATCAAAAGCTCATGTTAAACCAGTCATTGGACTTGAATCTTTAGATTCATCATAGAAAGGTACTACTCATTAACCTCAGGGTCCACCTACATTTGTTTCAGGTTCACATCCACAACCACCACCACATCATGGTATTCCCATTGGTGGTGAATCAAGTGCCACTGCGACTGGTGGGGAATCTGGGGATAGTATTCCTATTATTGTTCAGTCAAGTGCCGCTATGATTGGTGGGGTTGGCATGGGTACTACTACTGATACTAGTTGTCTTGGTGTTGGACAATGGCAACAACAAAATATCTCTTGCAAGAGGCCGCTAGTGGTAGATACTCAATCTCATACTATTGAGAATCCTATATCAAGTGCCACTGACACTACAAATCAATCATTTGCAGCTTCAGATCACACACCTCAAAAGATTATGAAAACTACACATGAAAGTATCAGTGGGATAGGATCAGGAAAGGTTGTTGGTAATCCTAGTAATGCATTAGTTAAAACCACATGTATAAGTGGAACTAGAGCCTCTGTTATTCCTATGTCACCTTTCAAACATTCAATTGCTTCAGTAAGCCCAAATTTTCAATTTCGTGATTACTATGAAAAATTTAAACACACAACAAATGCAAATAAAGAAAAAAAGAGAGCATTTCATAGGGTTGCCCTGACTGAAGTTTTAGATGAACAACCTACAAGGAATAGGGTATTTCTAACATATGACCCACACAAAGATATGATGGAGTTCATGGTTTTTATGCCCCCAACTAAAGATAAAAATCCACCACACAGTTAGATAGATCCCTCTGAATTTCAAGTTAGCACCCTCCAAATGGATTTTTCCAAAGTACATAATGTGGACAAAATTAGTGTGTCAAAAAGGACTAATGAAGTGGTCTACACTTCACTGCTAAAGGTGGAGAGAGAAAAAAATAAATTGGAGAAACAAATATAAAAGTTACAGGCAGACCTGGCAAACAAAAAAATCAAAGAGGAAAGTGCCAGATAACAAGTGCAATGATTTACAGAAAAGGATAAAAAATTCGGGCTCTACAGTAGAAATTGCAGAGCAGGAGAAGATGAATGCAGAATTGAAGAACCTGAGAGAAAAACTGGCTAAAAGCAGTAAAAAAATTGATGAGGAAAGAGCCATTTTTCAAAAATTATACAAAAGTTATGAGTCTTCTGCTGTCGAAATAAGAAAAACACATGACCTATTGGATCATGAGAAGGAAAAAGAAAAACATTTGCAAGAGAAAGTAGAGGAAGAAAGAAAAAAATGTGCACAAATGAAAGAAGACCTGCACAATGCAAATGATAAAATTAAAACTTTGCAGGATAGATTGAAAGATAATATGAAAAATACAATGAAGTATATACAAGAAAACATTTGGTGGCAAATAATGCAAAGGAGTGACAAGTTGTGTGAATGGTTTGAATTGAATGAAAGCCTAAGAGTAATTTATATGAAAATCAAAGGGCACTTTGAGAAGAGTATACATGTTTATTCAAAAGAGGATACCACAAAACAAATTCTGCAAGTAGTCTATAGTACCAGTGACAGCTACTTGACATCTAAGGGAATTAAGAGCCGCATTGATACCACAGTTAAGACATCATCTATCATTCAAAAATGTCAAAAACTAAGGGAAACATCAAAAGTTATGGAAAAATGTGGCAAAAAGATATTGAAGCTGCAAGAAAAGAAAAATAATTTGATTAAACTTGGTTTGCCTAAGACCATTGACCCATCAAATAAATTCATTGGAAAAGAATCTTACAAAAAAAGCATGGAGATAAAAATGAATTCTGATTTAAACTTGCTTCCTAAGGAGACAACTCCCCAAAGCTTTATGGAATTCATCCAACCATTTACAACTCTAAATTAGGTATTGGGTGAAACAGTGATGTCAAGTCACTCTTCTAAATATGGAATGTTGACGAAGTTGCAGTTGACTTTCCATAGTTTACAGAATATTGACCTTCCATCAGACAAAGAGTGGAGCACCCTACAAAAACTGGCACATAAATCTTAAGAATCATAGTATGTATTGCACAGTTTTCTTCTTTTACTCTTAATTTCAAGGTTTTATGTTTTTTTCTATTTGGAATTTAGCATCGCTTGAAATAACTTTGTTTTATGAATAGGAAAAAACCAACACTCACTATTGCTAAATTGCTAATCCAACCTATGAATCTATGATGCATAGTGCAAAACTTCAGCCTGTAAATTTGTATTCTCAAATTCTCTCAAGCTTTAACATTAGTGCATTTCTCTATTTCCGATTACTAGGTTTTGGGCACTGCTATTGTCTATATTTAATTTGTCATGGCGTGAATTAATATTTAATTTTGAACTCTATTTTTTGAACAGGAGACATCAGACATGTGGTAGTTGTTAAATTGCTAATCCGGCCTGTGATGGCCATGTAAATCTATGCTGAGTTTGTGATTTTGATGTTGAGTCTTCACATGTTGCAATTCGACCTGAAGCTATTGTTGCTCCCTTGTTTCTATAAAAGGGAATTCAGGGTCATTTGCAAAGGGTTTTGAAACTTTGTATTGACTTTTGCATGGAGAATCACACAGATTGGTGTATTACTATTGAATGAATTGTATCATATGGCTATATTTTGAAAGAATTAATGAAAATCTAAGTTCTCAACATGTTACATTACCAGACATGGTTCTAAAATGTATTACTATTGAATGAATTGTATCATATGGCTATATTTTATTACCAGACATGGTTCTGAAATGTATTACTATTGAATGAGTTGTATCATATGGCTATATTTTGAAAGAATTAATGAAAATCTAAGTTCTCGACATGTGTATTACTATTGAATGAATTGTATCATATGGTTCTGAAATTTATCACACAAATTTGAGACTCAAACATGCCTAAATAAACAATAAACATCTTTGTATCAATAAACACATTATGGTCTTTTATTATGCTATTTTAAATCTGGAAATAGAAAGTTGATAAATACAATTACAAATCAATATTAAATTCTAATTGAAAAAATAATATGATTTTGTAATATGAATGATGAGATACAATAATAAGATTAATAAATACCAATCTCTTATAGTTGTCATTCATCATCATAAAATTCAGAGCTTTCTTGATTCTTGTTTGTGGTTTCTTCACTCTGAGTTTGCATACCTTCATTGAACTGCATCTCAATGCTACCAGTAGGTCCAGTACATGAGTCAACAGTCCCACTGGCACTTTGGTTTGAAGTGTTTCCCAAACCTCTTCTTTCACATTTGGACCTCCATATTTGCAGTGCCCTATCGTAAGGAAAAGTGTGGACATCATACCTAGATGTATAGAGCCTCAATAAATTTTCCAAATTTTTGTCTACTTTGTTTCTTAGCTTTGATTTTAGGAACCCCAAAGCACTGAAAACTCTCTCATCTTCCATCGAACCCAATATCATGGTAAGACATAAATCAACAAGCTTCAAATATTATGGTATTGAATCACGCAATGCTGCGTTCTTAGCTATAATTTTCCAAAGCCTTGTTATTGATCCCTCTTCGCAGGGGTTCTCCCTTTTGCCATATTGTTCTCTCATAGTGTATGCAAAATGAGATGATTTCTCTTGAAGACGAGTTTTGTCTAATATTCCATTTATAGTTACTCCATTCAATTCTTTGGATATGCAAAATTGTTTTATCAAAATTAGTAGCTTACTTCGAAAATCAGCTGCAATGTTGAGGCTCCATTAATGAGGAAACACAATAGACATGGCTTTGAGTAGGTTGTCAGGAGGGAATCTGCTTCTAATTTGTGAGGAAATATCATACACATTTTTCTTCATAGAAGTAGTTACAGTCTCAACAATCTTGTTGATTTCTTCCCTTGTAACTCTTGTTAGTTGCTTCCTGGGGTGCTTTCCTAGTTCCTCGGGGTCGACCGTGGCATAGAAGTACATTGGTATCTCAACTCCCTGTACATTGACACATACTTCCTCGTCTGCACCGATTTGTAAAAAGTTATCAGGATTGTTCAAATCTGTGAATGTCCGCCACTTAACAAAGTTTTCATCAGATAGTGTTGGTTGATTTCGATAGAGATTGTCGAGGGTCATGCATGTCATCTTATGCAGCGTAGCATATTCTGCAATATACAGAGCTCTTTTTTGGGCAACCTTCATAATATTCCTCATTTCCTCTAGCATGGTCATAAGAGCTGCTAAAGTTAAGAGTGTCTCTAAATTACTTAACCTTCGAAGAATGTCTAGGAAATTTTGGTTGATCTGATTCATCACGAGTTGTGTGAAATAGTCCAATCAAGGATGGATATTCTGAAAAAACTCGGTGCATTGGACCATGCAAAGAGATCCATCTAGTATCATTTTCCTTGAGAAGCTTGTTCCCATCAGTTATTCCATCAACAAAGTGTTGAAATTTCATAAATCGCTTGGGACATCGACAAAAGTGTGAGCAGAGCTCTCTAATTAAAATTTCATTTTTTTTAACCGAAGCAAACTTGCTCACAATTCCAAAAGCTAGATTCATTCTGTGAGCCATGCAGTGAATTGTAGTAATGTACGGTGCAAATGAAGCTTCAATCTTTGTACAAAGACTGTTCCTGTGACCTTGCATTACTGAAGCTCCATCTACTCCAACACAAACCAATTTTTTGGCTACTGTCATGTCATCCATACCTCCATATTCAATTAAACTTCTCTTTACTAGTTGAAATAAATTTCTCGTCATCGCACTCTCCTTCATTTTAGCAACAGATAGTAGATGAGATTGGTGGGTATGATTCTTTATAGTATAAACATGCATGCATACCCATAAAGTTTTGTCTATTGCCGTAACTTCATCTAAACAAAATGCAATAAAGTTTGACTCTCTTATTTTTTCCTTTACATCTTCTTTTTCAACCTCAGCAAGACAACTTGCCCATTCCCATCTATTGCTTACTGACCAGTGTCTATTAGGATAGTTAGGAACTTTCAAAAACTGTAATAAACCACTAATTGATGGGAAATCTGTCATAGCACACCCTCTACTCAAAATATAAAAAACAACGCTTAACTGAACAACTTTTCCCAGTTGTTCTATTTGCATTGCTTTTCCAAAACTAGCTTCAATAGAACCTTTAACTTCAACAAGATTCATCTATATTTTCTCATGAAAATAATACTCTTCGACATTCCTCACATGCTTACATTCCTCCTTTGTTTTCCATCTTATCACTAATTTTTCAACCCGGTCTATCATTTGTTTTTCATAAACTTTACGCATATGCTTTTCTATGGTGTCAAATTTTAGCTGCAACCTAATTTCCTTGTTATGTTTCCAAGTGCAAATCTTACACCTGCACTCTATTGGAGGCTCGTCTTCAAATGGATTCTCCACTGGTTCAATGAATGGATACTTTGATGCCCAATTAATTTGAAAATTCCTCACTGACATATCCCACTCCCAATCCTTTTTTTATTGTGGTTCATCCTTTTTTGATCTAGTTTTTCTTTTCCCCTTCCGTGCATTATCATCAATGGCATTATCACCCAAGTCAATTATATGATTCTGGCTAACTTGGGCATCTACCAGATAATCTTCTTCAATATCATCCTGATCTGAGATATCAGGTTCAATGTCGTCTTCAACATGCGATGTAGGTTGTGAATTTTGTACTTGTACTTGTGATGATGTACCTTCCTGATTTTCACCACACTCTTTTCCAAAGCCAAAGTATGAAGACAATGTTTTGCTTTTTGTTGGCCTCTCATGGCCTTCCCCATATTCAAGTATCCTACCCTTCTTCCTGTTCAAAATCTCCAACGAAATAAAGGTTGCCAAAATAATATCAATTTGTTGAAGAAGCAATAATAGACTATAAAGTATAATATATCTTTCATTGGCCCTACGACCTACAATCTAGATGTCTGAGGTCTGAATGTCCCGGCTGACCACTTGGCACTAATGGGTCGCCACTGAATAAAAATAAACTCAATAGTGCAAACAAATATAGATAAATTCAGAATAACATTATAGCACTTCAAAAATATGATCGCTCACCTTTAGGTCACTAGTAGTTGCCAATGCAATCAACAACAATGAATTTCCTTACTCTGAAACTTCACTATTGATCAAAATTCAGAACCTAGAACCCACCAGATTGTGTAGAGATAGATATGATCTTTGCATGTATTTATACCAATCCTTATATGGTGAATTCCACAAGAATTTTATATGGTATACAAGGAATTGGCGAATCTCGCGTAACTATAACACGACATGTAATTTTCGAGGCAATTATGGGTCATCCAAATAATTGGCAAATACAATATAGTTGGCGAAAGTTGGGGTGAATAGAGACACACATCGACAAAATGTCGAGCAAATTGGGTCCCAGCGCACAAATCTTCACATGCCTATAGGCAAATTATGGTCATCTATTAAGGAAACCTCAGAGAGTGTAGGCGAAAAAATTAAATTTACCGTGTGTCCAACGTATATTGTATTGGCAAAATCATCGCAGAGAAACATTTAATTACATAAAACATATGGCGATCAGGCCATGAATTTGATGGAAATTGATAATGTTCTGGCGACATGGCCACCCCCAGTTGGTACAAAATATTTGCCATTTCCTAGGTCGCGATGTGAAATATTCGCCACTAAAGTAAACTCTGGACCTCATATCTTCCCTTTAACGCCTGAGGCTATACCACATGCTTGTGTTTAAGGAAAAAACATGAAGTTTAGCTAACCTAATAATAGATAGTATTCTATAGGATAAGGAACACAGAACCTTCATAACTCATTTGCCTTAAATAACAATCTTCAACATTCGCAGGCTCTATTGAGAGTTAATACAATAGACACCCCGAGCCCCCCAATAGGCCATATCCTGCATGGATTATACTTGTCAAATTACACAGGCCCTAAATGACCCATTCTCGTTTTTGATAGGGAGTCTTAGCATGAAGATATTAAGTGGCAGAAAATAGGGCCCTGTCTTGTCCTGTTATGACAATTTTCAGACAAGTTGGCATATCTTTAAAATGATGAATTTTTAATGCCTAGATTTTAGTCTTATATATAATCTCTAGTGTTATCCTCCTTAACAGTGCGCTTCCAATAATGTTAATAACCATGAGGGGAGTAGTTAGCCATGAGAGGTTGCCACTGGAACAAATCGGGCAAGAAGGCTCCCAAATAACCATCCGCTAGGCATGAAGGGGCAACAAAATTGATAATGTCTAAATATATAGTTATGAATATATATGTATATATAGTATATTTTTTTACACACACACACACACACACACACACACACACACACACACACACATATATGTATATATATGTGTGTATATATATACATATATATATACATATATATATATACACATATATATATACACACACACATATATATATATACATACATATGTATATATATATGTATATGTATATGTATATGTATATGTATATGTATATATATATGTATATGTGCATATATATATATATATGTATGTATGTATGTATGTATGTATATGTGCATATATATATATGTATGTATGTATATGTGCATATATATATGTATGTATATGTGCATATATATATTTATATATGCACATATACATACATATATATATGCACATATATATGTATGTATGTATGTATATGTGCATATATATATATGTATGTATATATATGCACATATACATACATACATACATATATATGTGCATATATATATGTATGTATATGTGCATATATAAATATATATATGCACATATACATACATATATATATGCACATATACATACATACATATATATATATATGCACATATACATACATACATACATACATTTATATATATATATGTGTGTGTGTGTGTGTGTGTGTGTGTGTGTGTGTGCATATATATATATATTTATGTATGTATGTATGTATGTATGTATATATATGTATATATATATGTATCTATATATGTATAAATACATATATATATGTGTGTGTGTGTGTGTGTGTGTGTGTGTGTGTGTGTGTATGTATATACATATATATATTTATATATTTTAATAAATAAGCTAGTGTATATGGGAGCACACAGTATGAAAATGTGTCACAATAGCTTGCCTGTTATGCATACACCACCTTACCTGTTGGATCCCCTGCAGGTGATTATCTAGGAAACAACTTGCTTATAATATTTTTCTTATTTTTAATGCAAGGAATTATTTCCATAGAGAGGGTTAATAAAATTACATTGAGTACTATATAGCTAAGCATTAAATGGAATTTATCAAAATAATTAGGGTTACAATTGCAGAATGCACCATTACCGCCTGTTACAGGGTGCAATAACATACACTTGCCTCAAACAACATTTGTCCAAACTGTAATAAACACTATATAACCTTAGCATATATTAAACAGACTTTAAATTCAGAGTTTACCCAGACCTTGCTCTGAGATTTTCAAAACTTCTCCACTTGTCTTAGTTTGATAACATGTGCATCTTATGTATAATAGTCTATTGGGAGGATCTTCTTCTAGCTATAATATGCCTATTTTTTAGTATAAAGAGAGTTTATAAACTATGGAGAGTTAACCATAAGCCCTAGTTATACTGTATATGACCAAAAAAATGCAAAAGAAAGAGGGCTCGCCTCGATTATATCATCATTCTTCTGAAGATTCTGGGGTGTCAGGTTCCCCTTCAAGCTTGATGCCTTGTAGCTTGAGGTAGTCTTCAAACCACGTCGCCTTCCTAGGCGCGCAGAGGTGGAACGGGTTAAGGAGAAATTCAATGCTTCTTTATATCTCTTCCACCCTTGCGTTGAAGGCCTCATGGTCCTCAATAACCAATATTGGCTTTCTAGGAACCGGGTTGTTGTTTATAATTAGAATGTCATAGTGTGAAGGTCTGGGAATGGTTAATTCATCGCTGATATTGACCATAACCCTATCTATTTCAACCAGAATTGAAGCCTTGAAGATTGCCCTACATAGGCCCATCGTAATGTCTCTATCCTTTTCAATATACATCGTGACTGCTAAGAACATGGCCACAATGTCATTGTTGGCTCTGGTTCGGTCTTCATTAATTAAAAATTCCAAGCCAAGGGTGCATTCCACCGCATCCATCACCAAGTCATGAGGGAATTTGATGATCATTTTCAACCTATCCCTTGAAATTTCCCCAATGAAGGCCATTTGGCTTTTTCAGGCTTTTCAGTCTTACCAGGGTATCCATGGTTTCTGTCTAAGAAGTTGTTATCAGAGGGAATTAGATAGTTTAGCGAGAGTCTACCGTGAATGAAGACGACTTTGTCTAGCTTTTTTTGTAAGATAGAGGTGAACTTTCTAGATACTGCTATAATTAATGGGAACGTTTATGATCTCAAATCGTAATTATTATTAAGACAAATCTTTCCCATCTACCAAAAAAGTGATCATATAAGTACATCTTCCCATATCATCGTAGAGTGTTAATAAGATCAGTTTCTTACTCCTTATGGTGTGAGGCCGGTATAGTAATTAATTGGCACCTCATCTTCCTTGAAACTATACTTTTGTGGGGAAGTAAGTATTATCCATTAATGAGTATCATAATATATGTTGAGTTTAAATGCTATCTTGGTGTTATATATAGAAGGGGCCTCGTAGTTGCTTAACTACGATTCGATTGCTAATTATGCAGTGTATAATTCTTTTGGTGAGAATTGTGATTTTATTTTAATTAAAGGAATTACTTTGTGGTTTCTATAACAATTTTAGGTTCTATTAGTAATCCCTTGCCACTATTGACTATTAAGAGGATCAACTAAGAGGTGAGTGGCCAGGCTTTATGTAGATACTAGGTTTTCCATCTGCTCTTTGGTTTGCAAGATGGTCTGCCTTGGAGTTACCTTCCCTATATATGTGGTTGAAGGTTATTCCTTCGAAGGGTTGGACCATACTAAGAATGTTATTAAGGATTGCATTGAGTTTCCAATTGGGCATATCCCCTTTCCTAAGGGCGTTGATAGTGATGGCAGAGTCTCCTTCTATGTTAATTTTGTTAACTTTCAGGATTTTACATAATTTAATTCCTTCCTCAAGAGCTCCAAGTTCAACTTCATTATTGGTGCTAATTCCCATAGGATGGGCTAGAGCAACTATTTCTTCTCCCTTTGAGTTATGTATGTTGCATCTGATGCTTGCCACTCCTGGATTTCCCCTAAAGGCTCCATTGAAATTGAGTTTAACCCAACCCTCAGTTGGGGGCATCCACTTACAGTCTTTGCATTTTTTAATAGCTCTAATAGGACCACCCCCAATGAATGGGGGAATCTTTAAGCCAGTCCATTTTAGTCTCATTTTATCATCCCATTGTGACATTTCCATGTTTTTATGGTCTTTCATAGAGTGACTATTGATTAGTTCTATTATGGCTGCCTCTACCTTGTTTGTGAGTTGCTGCCATTCCAACTTGTAATCTCTGAAAATTCTCCTATTTCTTTCTTTCCAAATCTCCCATACAAGCATCGAGGGTGCTACCACCCAAAGCCCATCATAAATGCTCCCTTTGTTCTTGATGGGCCATGACTGAGTCTGGGATGGGGGAGTACCAATTCATTTGTTTTCTAAGCCACCTCCAATAATTATGAGAGTAATCACAAGTAAGTAAGAGATGATTGGTTGATTCTTCTTCCTTCTCACATAGTGGGCATCTGCTTGGGCCTTCATACCCCATTTTTTTGAATATGTCAGCAGTTAGGACTTTGTTATGTAATTCTAGCCAAGCATAAAGCCCTGCTTTGGGAAGGCATCTCTTATCCCAGCATAGTTTTAATGGAATGTCTTAGCAGTATTAGGCCCCTGTTTTTTGTATCCTTCTTTTGTGTTATACCTACCATTCTTAGTCCCTACCCAGATTACTCCATCCTCATCCTTACCGAAAGAAATTTTTTTGGACAACAATATCTTTTCCATTTATGTTAATTCATTGGCTCGTAGACCCAAATTTCAAAATGATTTCCACCTCCAGACTTTTATACCCTCTACTATTTTTTCCTCAATATACTCAACAACATTATCTCCCCATAGTCTTTCTAGGATAACCCTAGAAGTGTCAAATTTGTCATCTTTGCCTAATGCAGGGTAACCTCCCCATGAGTCTAACCAGAATAGTGCTTTCTTGCCATTCCCTAGATTCCATGTTAGCTTTTTTGATACTATTTCCTTGCAGTTCATCATGAAATTCTATATTTTGGATCCCTTGGGGGGTGAGAGTACTCTAAAGATGCTGGTGGGATCATTATTATTGAGATATTTGTTGTATAGGATCCTGACCCATTTTAAATGGGGATTGTTATGCATTCTCCATACCAATTTTGCCCCAAGGGCTTTGCTCTGTAGAATCATATCTTTTATCCCCAAACCCCCTTTCTCTTTAGGTTTGTAGATTTTTTCCTAGGCCATCAAAGGCATTCTGAATTTCTCACTAGCTCCCTACTAGAAGAAGGTCCTAATGTATTTATTTATTTCATTCTTTTTTACTAAGGGAAGGTCTATACAAGAGAGTTGGTAAATGAGCATAGAAGATAGTATTGATTTTATCATAGTGGCCTTGCCAGCTAAGGATAGCCATTTCCCGTTCCATGAGCTAATTCTATTTTTAATTTTTGATATAATTTGGTCCCACAAATTTGAGGATCTGCAACCTTTGTCCAAGGGGATGCCAAGGTATTTGCATGGCATTATGCTTTTATTGAATTTGAAGGTTTTTTATAGCTTGTCTACTAGTCTCTCTTTAGTATTGAAGAAGAAAATATTTGATTTTGTGGTGTTAATTTCTTGTCCTAGCACCAATGAGTAGGTCTGTAGAATTTGTTTAATAGCTTTGGCTTCTTGAACATCACTATGTCCGAAGAGCATGGTGTCGTCCACAAACTGTTGATGTGTAGTTGCTTCCAAGCCACTGGTAATTTTAATTCCCTGAATAGATGATTGTTCTCTTGTAGTATTTAATAGTCTTCTGAGGGACTCAACCATTAGTATGAAGAGGAAGGGAGAAATTGGATCCCCTCACCTTAGTCCCCTGGAGATATTGAAGAAACCAACAGGGGACCCATTGACGAGGATTGACATTCTTGGTGTTGATATGCACTCATATATAAGATTGATCCATTGTCTAGAAAAGCCAAAAGCATCAAGGCATTTACATAAGAAGTACCAGTCAACCTTATCATAGGCTTTTTTTATATCTAGTTTAATGAGCATACTAGGGTCTTCATTAGTTTGAACTGTATGTATCGCTTCTTGGGCAATAATGATTCCATCATAGATTGAGCATCCTGGAACAAAACCTGTGTTTTCCTCACTAATTAACAAAGGGAGTAGATTGTGTACTCTATTTGCTAAGGTTTTAGTTAGAAGTTTGTATAATGTATTACATAGAGAAATATGCCTGAATTCTTCAAAACTTTCAACTTTGTCTTTTTTTGGTATCAAGGCTATGAATGTATTGTTTAATTCCTTAAGGATCTTCCCTGAATTCCTAATTCCTTCTAATGCCTCTATGACTTCATCCCCAATGAAGAGCCAACATTTCTGATAAAAAGATGCAGGGAATCCATCCGAACCAGGGGCCTTGTCTAGATTCATTTGCAAAAGGGCTTTCTTAAATTCTATCTTAGATAATTTAACATTTAATAACTGGTTTTGATCCTTGTTTATTATCTTCGGAATATAGTTGAGCACTTCATTCCTCGAGGATAATCTAGAGCCATCTTGATTGTTAAAGATGTTCATAAAGTATTCAATTTCTTCTGCACCTATGACTTTCGGATTACAGCTGAGAACCCTAGACTTGGTTTTGATTTTAGCAATTCTATTAACTAGTCTCCTCTGCTTTGTGCTATTATGGAAGAACTTGGTGTTTTTGTCTCCAGATTCCAACCAATTTTCTCTAGACTTTTTTTTCCAAAATATTTCTTCTCTAGCCATAGTTTCCTCGTATTCTATTAATACAGATTTTTCCTTCATGTAGAGGTTATTATCCAAACCTGATCTAATGACCTCTTCATTCACTTCTTTTAGAGCTTCCTCTATTTCTATTTTTTTTTCTTAAAGAGATTACCAAACTGATTTCTGTTCCAGCCTATTAGATTTTGTTTAACTATTTTTAATTTAGTGACTAATTTGAAGGGTTTAGAGCCTATCACTCTAAATTTCGTCCACCATTTTTCTATTAATTTTAAGATGTTTTCATCTCTCAACCACATTAATTCAAATCTAGAAGGGCTTTTAGTAGAGGGAATGGTTTCAGAGATAAAAAGATGGACCAGGAAATGGTCTGAACCTGAGAGAGGAAGGATTTTTTCTTCAAAGGTGTTTGAAACATTGGCCAAATTTCCTCGTATGAAGAATCTGTCCAACTTTTCTGCAATGTTGCAAAAACCTTTCCTTCTATTGTTCCATGTGAAAGAGTTTGTTTTTGTTTTAATCTCCATGAGGTTACAATTGAATATCCAATCTCTGAGATCAATGGTGGCTTGGTTGACTTTTTTATGCCCCCCCCCCACCATTTTTTTGATGGGTCAATAATGGCGTTGAAGTCACCTCCCATGATACATATCTGATCTGGGATAGAGATAAGAAATTGCTCTATCTCATCCCAGATTTTCTTTTTTATCTTTATTCTGAATAGGTCCATGGATATTGAATACGATAAAATTTAAATTGCTTTTAATATTATTAATCCTGCCACAAATCCATTTAGGGGACTTATAAAGTAGGTTAAATGCCATGATCCGTGGGTCCCATATTACAGCTATTCCTCCCGAAGCCCCCTTGGCAGGGGAGCCTTCCATTCTCCTTATTCCCAATTTTTTGTCAAATATTTCTAACTCATCTTTACTTAATTTGGATTCCTATA
This sequence comes from Cryptomeria japonica, assembly GCF_030272615.1. Taxonomy (NCBI): domain Eukaryota; kingdom Viridiplantae; phylum Streptophyta; class Pinopsida; order Cupressales; family Cupressaceae; genus Cryptomeria; species Cryptomeria japonica. Next base: position 259,736,312 of record NC_081413.1, read on the forward strand.
TCATAATTATATCTGGGTTAAATTTAGTTATGCAACATTTTAAAATATGTTGCTTGTTAGGGGCATTCAAGCTCCTAACATTCCATGTAAAGAGCTTCATTTCTCCTTGGGAAGGACCTTCCCCTTCCTTGCATGAAAGATATTAGTTAAAGTAGTTTGGCCCTCAACCTTGCTTCCTTTACTAATAAGTTCTAATATTGGTTTTCTGCATCTTCTTTTTACCTCTCTTGCACAATCTGGGGATTCAATATTGTTCAGTGTTTTGGCTAAGCCCAACTCCTCTTCTTCTTTGTCCATAGAAGCTTCAACTTCTAAAATTTTAGCCTTTGAAATTTTCCCTTCCAAGAGACCTGACATTAGTAGTTGTAGCGTCCTAAAATTGTGACACTTGCAATTTCGACTGCATTCGGGTCTTCACGATGGCGACGCAACACTGAACCTGAATGGAGACCCCGAAACTTGCTCACGACACCAAAAACTGCATTTTTCCAGCACACTGGCCTGATCCTCCTTGCACCCTGCTGTCCCGGGAGGTGGGACCAAAGCGCCCAGCGCCCTGGTCCCCCAGGACCATGGCGCCCAGCGCCCTGGTCCCTGGCCCTATTTTGGGCCCGGTCTCTTATGGGACTTCGGGCCTTTTTGTTTGCAAATTGGAAAATAACATTTCTTGGTCGGCCTAAGGTCGGGAAAATCAGTCTTTTAACCCTAATCGGCAAGTATATAAACTAATTTTCCTCTCTCATTTTGGGGAGGATGGAAAAAGGTGAAAACGATATTCAAACATTCAAGCATTCAAGCATTCGAGCATTCAAGCATTCCTTCAAGCAATTGATCATTCTAAGTCTCCATTCAAGGCTAAGTGTTGCATTCAAGACAAGGATTCAACCATTGAAGAGGAGATCACATACTACAACATACAAACATACAACATACAACAACATCTATACCTTCGCATATAAGGATACAAACATCCTTACAACAAGGTATTAGTACTTGTTTTACATTACATTTATAGCATTTCTCATTTCTTGGTTAATTCCAAAACCGGGGTTTGACCTAAAGGCAAACCCCTCATCCCTAACCCCCCAATCGTCTTCGCTTTTCTGTGTGTAGGTTGCAGGTACGCAGTTGAAATTGAAGATCTAGAATCCTTGTGCAGAGACGAACAGATCCCCCTTCGTTTCGCGGAATTTTCGGAGGACCGTGTGCACGCCGGGCGCCATCGTCCCGTCAACTTTTGCTCAAATTTGCAGGACAACACCGTCTCAACATTTTACTACTAATTCCAGGTCCGCAGCTTCATATCATATCCCTAACTCAGTTTATAAGCGAATCTTTCTCACTTTCTATGCATTCCTAGCTTAATCACTCTATCCACATTCTTTACAAAAGACGGTATCCTTGCTATCACAACCCTTGAAACTCATATAGAATCCAATCTTGCATTGCGTGGGATTGGATCTTGTGGGTTTCAACCCCTCTTTTGAATGTAAAGTCTCCCCTAAGTGAAAACCATCAACCCTAGTGACTCTCCCTTCTCTCTCCTTGGAGTTGGGGAGGGGAGAACAACTAGGGTTCGATTTTTCCGCTTTACATTTTGGTGAACCCGACGTGAACATCCTTTCTGATTATTCATAGTTAGATCTGAAAATTGGATTCCTTGATTACATTTCCATGTTTGATCTTTTGCAAAATTTTAGAGGTTAATTGCATAAAAACCCTAAATTTTCTTTTTAAGTAATTAAACTTGTGAAATGTTTAATTGTTAAATGCTTGTTTCGGATCTGCCCTTCTATTACAAATTGTCAATTCATATTTGTGCTTTAATTCTGAAAATTAAGTGGTTAAGTGTCAAAACCCTAATTTTTGAAACCCTCTTGATTCAACCTTTGTCCGACAATTTCACTGATCAAAACATTTCCAAATCGGCTGTAACTTTGGATTCCGCAATAAAATCATAATATCTTTCATCCCTGAAAATTTGGAAAAAAGTTGCGAGGACCGTGTGCACTCCGAGCGCCATCGTCCTCGACATTTTTTTTGAAATTTCGGGAGCTAGATCCTACTGTATTTTTCTGCTAAAATCCAGAATTTTGGCTGATTTTATCAATTTTAACACCTTCAAAATTACAGTCAAAGTTGGTCTAGCGATTGCTTGGATTGAGGCTTCTAATCATTCAAAAATTGTTGAAATTAAAATTCATATCAAAATTGTGTTTCTTACTGTCCTAAATCTGAAAAGTGTGTTAGCATTCATTCGAAATTTCAGTAATTCATTCAAATTTTTGCAATTTGTGACTTTTAAAATTAAGTGCTTAATTACAACAACTTTGATTTCCGCTTTCAAAATTGAATTTTGCGTGAAATTGAGTCAACTTTCAAAATTCAAAACTTGCATTACTTTTGGTATTCCCTCTAAAATCATAAAATTCAAAATTTCAGTTTCCCTCTCTTTTTCAAAATTCAAATTTTGCATTTTTCGACAATCTTGGTAGGGTTCAATTTTGAAATTGCAACTTTAATTTGGCCTATCTATAGATCGTAAAATCACTCAATTTTTTCAGGTTAGCTGTAAAATCATCATAACTTTCATCCCTGCAAATTTCGAAAAAAGTTGCGAGGACCGTGTGCACTCCGAGCGCCACGATCCCGGACATTTTTTCTGAAACTTCAGGAGATTGTCCTGATTGTATTTAACAGCTTAAATCTAGAAGATTGGCTAGTTTTACTGAAATTTGCTACCTCTAAAATTCAAAATCTTCTCTCTTTCTTTAGTGCATGAGTTTTACAACAATAAGCCCTACTTACACTATTCCCGTTAGACGAAGCCTTAGAATTAAGTCCTTCCAAGGTTTAATTACTGAGGAGATGGAACCTAATTTGAATGGTCTTTTTAACGAGGACATGGGTAATCCTCTTAATGATGAAAAATCTCTCCATGAGGTTTCTGTAGAACAACTTTCAAAATTGGATAACCAATTTGACGATTTTCGACAGTGGATGTCTCAAGAATACCCTGATAGTCAAGCTCTTCCTTTAATTGAGGGTCTAAAACGTATGCTTCAAAGTGATAAGAATGGAATTGATATTTTGCGTGGTATTGCACACATTGTGGATTCGAATGTGATGCCTATGAAGAGTTGTGCCGAAACCTTAGGTTATACACAACCTCCTACTCAAGTCAATCATTCTATTCCTTTGACGACTTCTATTGCTAGTATACCTACTTTTACATCAAACATAATGACTACTTCAATACAAGACATTCCGCCTATGATCACCAGTCATGGGGGCAATCCCTCTTCTTCAATCAACCCTCTTCCTTCATTCAATCCAACTTCTTCATTCATTCCTTCAGTGAGTGTTCCTCTTATATCTCCACAAATGAACATGACACAAGGGGGCAATTCATTTTCCATTCCTCCTTGTAGTGTTCCTCCTGTCCAATCATCTCCTATGACTAACTATCATAGTGTCCCACCACCTTACTCTCTACCTTCTTTCAATAACATAACACCTCCATCACAATCTAACACGTCTAATATGAACTCTTCGACTGAAGCGACCATTAACAATCTTGCACAAACTATCTCTTCTTTACAACAACAAATTGCCTCTATGAATCAATCTAAGTTTAGTGTGCCCACATTTGATGTTGCGAGTCCACTTTCTCTTGACATTGTTCGAGCTACCCCCCCTAAACATGTTGAAATTCCGCATTTGGAGCTTTATAATGGTAAGGGTGATCCTCTAACACATGTTAAGACCTTTCAAACAATATGTACTGATTTTGCTTATGACCAAAGGTTGCTTGCAAAACTGTTTACTAGAACATTAAGAGACAAAGCCCTACAATGGTATTGCTCGTTGCCTTCCTATTCTATTACTTCTTTCGAACAACTTGCAAATGCTTTCATTCAACAATTTCAAAACAATATAAGTCCTAAAGTTACTTTGATTGATTTAATGCATTGTAAACAAGGTGTTAAAGAAAAAGTGACTGATTTCATTGGTAGATATAAGCATTTGTATGCTCAAATTTCTTTTCCAGTGCCTGACAATGATATTCAAAGAATCTTTATTTCTAATTTACAAAAAGACATTAGAGAAAAACTCCTGTTTTCTGAGTTTACTTCTTTCCAACAGTTGTGCGCAACTCTTCACAATTATCAACTGACTGTGAGTCAAATGGAACAATCACATCCTATGGCTCCGAGTGATAAGGGTGATAGTAGTCAACAACCATTTGGGAAGTTTAAACCGAACAAAGAGTCCATTAAATTCAATGAAAACATCATCAACAACAATGTGAATGCAGCATCAGGTGTGTCTCCTATTTCTAAGTTTTTCAAGAAAGAAAGAAAGTTTACTCCTTTGAATGAATCATTGCATAGTATTATGAATAAGTTATTGGAACAAAATGTGCTTACTCTTCCTCCTATAAGGCAAATTGATCCTGCAAAGATTAATTCACCCTATTTTGATAACAAATCTTTTTGTCAATTTCATCGTCAACCTGGGCATGATACTGAAAAATGTTTTGCTTTAAAGGGGAAAATTCAAGATTTGATTGATAATAATACTATCTCTGTTTCTGGTGTGAATGATAAAGGCAACAAATCTTTAGCTCTTCCTAACCAAAATCTTCAGATTTTTACTGATCCATTGCCTTCTCATACCTCTAATGCGATTGATACTACTGATTCCTCTGTCTCACCTGATGATCTCGTGTCTATGACTCCGAATGTGATTAATTTTGTGGAGCAACAAAAAATCCCTAAAGAACCTTCCATCACATTTGATTCCAGTGAAACTATCAGGGCACCTGATGGTCCTTTATATATAGTTGCAAAAGTCAAGAACACACCTTGCCGTGGAGTGCTTATTGATCCTTCTTGTATGGTTAATGTCAATACTGAAGAATTTCTTTTTACTTTGCAATTGAATCAAGTAATCTATGACAAAACAGATGTGATTGTGAAATTATTTGATGCATTTTCTTCTCCTGCAATTGGTTCTATTACATTACCTATTGAGGTCCGTAACAAATCCCTTGATGTGAACTTTGCTATTATTCCATCTTTCGAACAATTTCGTGTGAAGCTAGGCTATCCTTGGCTATCTTCCATGAAAGCTATTGCTTCTCCTATTCACAAGTGCTTGAAATTTCCCCATAATGGTGAAGTTGTTACTGTCAATCATAGTCTCTTTAAACCAGCTGAAAGAACTTCTAGCGTTCCTATAGATTATTTTTGGCCTAAACAATTCCAATCTCTTCCTCCGCGAAGTGATCATCTTTTCAAATCTTATCAAAAGTGGAAAAAAGATATGATCCTATCTCTAAGTGAACCTAGAACACCCAAACTTGACATTCCTATCATTCTTGAGAAGGAAGTTCTTCCTTTGAAAGATAAAACTAATGTCTTTCCTCAAGAAGATTCCCAACCCATTCCTATGGATGTGACTATGCCTATATCTAATAAACTTCCTAAAAGTAGACCTATACCTCCTCGTCATGATGGACTTGGTCTCCTTCCTAAACCAAATATTCCTCCCTTATATGGAGCAGTTCCTCCTCCTTCCTCTAATGGAGAGAAGAGACCTTCCTCTTCTCCTATTGTTCAACCTAAGAGACCACAACCTAAACACCCAAGTGATAAGGATGAGAACATTCCTCCTCCTCAATCTTCTCAACTTCCTACTAAGACTAGACGAAATCGTTCTGCATGTGAACTTCGGCGAAAGCGTCGTCTTAGAGCTCAAACTTTGCAATCCCCAAAAACACCTTCAACAAGCATTATTCCATTTTCTCCTCAACCGGAAATTGAGCCAAAATATCCTAAACATAAGATGCATGATGGTCTTGACCCTGTGCGAGTTAAAGATCCTATTTGTATAAATCTTGATGATGATATAGATGAAAATGTTATTCATGATGAAAATATTACTCCTGTTCATTCTGATAGTGAATATGAACTTGTTGATATTGATAACCACTTATCTAATGAATTTTCTAAAGCACTTATCCTAGCTCCTAGACAAGAGCAACGTGGCTTGGAACATGAACATAGCCCTTGTTTGGATCTTGTGATAGCTCCATCTGCTGTGTTGGATGTTCCTCCTCTAGCGTGTTTCCTACCTTCCCGAAATACTGATCAGCAAGATCGGGGGGTAGATGACGTGCTAGAATAGAGTCATTAGCATAGAAGATTCTCTCCTCCTCTCTTTTGTTACCTCTTCTATGTGTTATTCTCATTCTTCTATTTTGTTGTCCTTAGTGTTGTCTACTTGAGGACGATGCAAAACATTGAGATCTCTTTTGGTCTCTCTCATGTTGACTGAAAAAGATACATGTGTTCCCTTCTTCTAGGTGACCTTCCTTGATTGGGGAATGAAGAACAATTATGCATACATACATATGATATACATGAATTATCATACAGCATACTGACCCTGAGGAAAGCGAAGTCACCTTGTGCTTTGTGTTTTGTGTCTATTATCCTTGGGCTTATCTCACACTTGGGGGCTAAATCCTTGTGATAACATGCTCCTTTCCCTTCTCATTCTTATATGTATCACTACCTTAAAGTAATCACCCCCGGTGAGGCATGTGCGATCGCTTTAACGTAGGGGGGCATACATCTCGTTCATATCTTTTCAAGATACTTGAAAATTTCTTAGCAAATTTAACCTTGCCTTGAAAATTTTTGATATCTTTCTTGCATGACTCATAGTGAGGGAACCTTACTACTGACAGTCATGGTTCTCCCTCGTGATCTTCCCTTTTACTTTGTCAATCAAAGTCGTAAGATCCTTAGTCCACTGGGGGCTTGGTGTGTCTTGCCTCCTTGACGTGGTGAAAGTCTTTCAATGTTGTTTCCTTGTACTTTACCGGAAGTATGAGCGTACGCTTATACTCCCGCTAAAGTGGGGGCTAAATGTAGCGTCCTAAAATTGCAACACTTGCAATTTTGACTGCATTCGGGTCTTCACGATGGCGACGCAACACTGAACCTGAATGGAGACCCCGAAACTTGCTCACGACACCAAAAACTGCATTTTTCCAGCACCTTGGCCTGATCCTCCTTGCACCCTGTTGTCCCGGGAGGTGGGACCAGAGCGCCCAGCGCCCTGGTCCCCCAAGACCATGGCGCCCAGTGCCCTGGTCCTTGGCCCTATTTTGGGCCCGGTCTCTTATGGGACTTCGGGCCTTTTTGTTTGCAAATTGGAAAATAACATTTCCTGGTCGGCCTAAGGTCGGGAAAATCAGTCTTTTAACCCTAATCAGCAAGTATATAAACTACTTTTCCTCTCTCATTTTGGGGAGGATGGAAAAAGGTGAAAACAATATTCAAACATTCAAGCATTCGAGCATTCAAGCATTCCTTCAAGCAATTGATGATTCTAAGTCTCCATTCAAGGCTAAGTGTTGCATTCAAGACAAGGATTCAACCATTGAAGAGGAGATCACATACTACAACATACAAACATACAACATACAACAACATCTATACCTTCGCATATAAGGATACAAACATCCTTACAACAAGGTATTAGTACTTGTTTTACATTACATTTATAGCATTTCTCATTTCTTGGTTAATTCCAAAACCGAGGTTTGACCTAAAGGCAAACCCCTCATCCCTAACCCCCCAATCGTCTTCGGTTTTCTGTGTGTAGGTTGCAGGTACGCGGCTGAAATTGAAGATCTGGAATCCTTGTGCAGAGACGAACAGATCCCCCTTCGTTTCGCGGATTTTTCGGAGGACCGTGTGCACGCCGGGCGCCATCGTCCCGTCAACTTTTGCTCAAATTTGCAGGACAGCGCCGTCTCGACATTTTACTACTAATTCCAGGTCCACAGCTTCATATCATATCCCTAACTTAGTTTATAAGCGAATCTTTCTCACTTTCTATGCATTCCTAGCTTAATCACTCTATCCACATTCTTTACAAAAGACGGTATCCTTGCTATCACAACCCTTGAAACTCATATAGAATCCAATCTTGCATTGCGTGGGATTGGATCTTGTGGGTTTCAACCCCTCTTTTGAATGTAAAGTCTCCCCTAAGTGAAAACCATCAACCCTAGTGACTCTCCCTTCTCTCTCCTCGGAGTTGGGGAGGGGAGAACGACTAGGGTTCGATTTTTCCGCTTTACAGTAGTCTTCTCTGATAAGCAAGTTCCTCATCATCTGCCACTTCATTTATAAAGGAGTCAGTCAAGTCATTAACTGTTTCATTTACCACATACTACAAAATGATTTTATTCTCCTTTGTGATCCTCCTAGCATACTCCTCCTCTGTTTCCTCTGTATCTAATATCAAGGGACTAATGGGCGATGACTCAAAGCCATCGTTTTCATGTGTGGTATCTGGTTGGGTAACCTTTTCCAGGCTTTGTTTCATTTCCTTAGGACAGTCCATATTTGTCTTCTCTCTTGAGTGATCCTCCATGCACCATTTAAGGAAGGTTTGGTCTCCCATTGGAGGTATTGGGATGTCTTGGTCCATTAGTGAGGGAATTTCAGATACGCCCTCAGAGCTATAGTCAATTTCCCCTTCCTCCAATTCTTGGGTTGGGATTTCTCTTGGTAGTGGTTTTGGACCTGGTTTGGACTTTGAATTCATTTCTTTTGAATCTATGTTGGTAGGTTTTATCTCCCCCAATTTTTTCCTAACTAATCCGCTTCCAGCCGAGCTCAAGGTGGCGTTTACCATATCCTCAGATGGTATTTTTTGATCTTTTTTGTGTTGTTTATGGTCGGGAAGGGTTGGACATGGTAAGATTACTTCAATTTGTTCCACCTTGCCCTTATATATCCCTGGTGTTACCACATACATCGAATGGTTAGTTATTGAAAAACCAGTAATCTTTAAAGAAACAAGGTTGATTGTTAAGTATATTCTCCCTTAATACTGATGAATTGTAGAGAATAAATAGATAATTGTCCTCTAAGGTTGTGACGCTTACCTATCCTTTGGTGGTTGATACTAGCCACTGGATGATTTTCGAGGTGGAGGCGCCATATCCGCACCATTTTTCAAACAACCCCCGACTCATATATTCTTCCCAAAGGCTATTTGTGTATTGATTGCTGATAATAATTATTTTTTGGTTCAATTTGGAATAACTTGTTGCTTGTTGCTCCCCTCCATATTTCAATCTTTTATTTTCCGGGATGATAACCTGAGGAGGGTTCATTGGATGCTTTGACCGAGGCTCAACCCTATTCCATTTTTTGCTTAGTTTTGTCAAATTCGCCCTAGTGATGACAGAATTTCCAGGAGGAGATGACTTTTGTGGAGGCCGTCTATTGACCATCCCCATTCTTGCATTATAACGGATGCTTTGAGCCGGTCTAGGGTTCTATTGTTTCCCATACCAGCTAGAAACTCCTGTGGCAGATGCAGGGGTTATTTTTTGAGATTTCGAGATCTCAATACTAATTGGAGGACCCCTAGGAACCCTAGCCGCCTCCTTGCATCTTTGATTCAGAGAAACCGGGATGGAATTAGCTCCTATGGCGCAGGTATTTAGGGCCTCGAATCTATTTGCAGACCCCACCTTATTACTGTGGGCGAATTTTTGAGGTTGTCCAACTTGCCATGGTGAGTGCTTAGTGATTCCATGATTTTTCTTCTACCTTGATCCTTTTGAACTTGCAGTCGTATTTTTCTGTAATCCACTTTTTGTGGATCCAAAATTTTGTAGAGCCATTTCATTACAAGTATAAAATATTGAATCCTATAAAGTAAATAAAATAATTATTTTAATTATTAAATGTTAATACTTTGACATATAAATGGTTGCCAAATTTAAATTAAAAGGTAAGAGTTATCATATTTTGTTTTATCTACTTAAGAGTTATTTCTAGTTAATTTAATTTATTTTATTTATACATGTGCTATGTTTTAGTTTTTATTATTTTTTCATGTTGTCTCTTTAATAGTTTTTGTTAACATGTTTAGGTTATCACACTTCACTCCTTGTTGTCATTGTAGTTATGTCTGTCAACATAATAAGTTTTGCATATCAATTACCTAAGACTTGCATTAGACAAAATCTTAGAAATTCGAGTAATTATAAGTTTGAGTTTTTATTGTTTTAGTTACAATGATGAAATTGTATATCCATCTCTCTTTTTTATGTTTTGTCTTTACTCTAATTAGGCTATTTTAATATATTTAAGAGTGTGTAAATGACTCATTCCACATGAAAGTTGGGAAATAACTTTATCTTAACTTATCTCCACCATCACTCATCTCCAAGACCAAGATGTAATCTCCACATCTAGTCATTCACCACCTTGGTTCAAATTCATGAGTGAAGAATTCATCTAGATCATTTATGTGGTTGCAAATTTGAACCTCAAAGCTTTAAAATTAAATTTCTTAAGTTGGACTCATGTTTTTCCCTTTATTAATCATTATGAACCATATGAACATCGCTTATTTCAAATTGCACACTAGGTTGGTGTATCTAAAAATGAATCCTAATTTTAAAAATATATTTAGCATTGAGAGAATAATCTATTATGCATGTGATAAAATTTGATTGCAAATGGATAAAAAGGATTACACCATCATCTTAGCAGCATACTACACAATTGTTCTATGCTTCAAATTTCATTTTTTAATATTGAATTCATCCATTCAAGGATCCAACTAAAAATAATATGACCCTCACAATTCAATATATTCTTTAAAGGTATTTATAAACACTTCTTGGTCTTTATCAAATTCAAAACATTTTTAGTGACAACTAAGTTTCAATTAGCAAAATTATTTTAGATCAAATATGTGAACCACAAGCTTAGTTTTGTGCTTAAGTTTGAGTTTGTATTTATTAAGACCATTTTTGCACTCACAAAAGTGAACCAAAATAGTACAACACTATTTTTTTAGGTAAATAGCAATTAGATACGTTCTAAAAGTATAACATCCTGGCAATGAACTTATAACCCATGCACATTGATATATTGTTAGAAATTAGGATCTTAGGATACTAATCATTATAAACAAGATATAAAAAAAATGCATTAAAATTTCATTTAACTATAAATTAACACATTACACAAGATATACATGGGGAAAACCCTTTCAGGTAAAAAATCCCATAAAGAATCATTTTATTAAAATACTTACAAATGCTGTCTATCATAAAATAGACTAGAACCTAGGGGCACTCCTCCAATACTTCCAGTTTGACAATAATACCTTTTGTGCATGGTGATACAACTCACCATAAAGCTCCAAATTCACGTTTCTCTCAAATAAGAGAGAGCTTCCTTAAATATAAGAGGAAGGATAACCTCACTTGTCACACCTTTTCAATAACCCCCATTCATAAATAATTAATAATCTAATAGTTATTAGATTATAATTATTTCAAATGGGATATGCTTGTAAAACATATAATAGATAAGGTTTTATAACCTTATATTAGAACATTATATATAAATGTTATAAGGATGTGACCCCTAATAACATTATGTTCTAACACTCCCCCTTAATGTTAATAGGGGATCACATGTCAATTTTCATAAAAGAAAAATGAAGTACCCTAGTAATGAAGCTCTTCTTTGATTGTAATAAATAGGGACATAAATATATGCCAACATGAAGATCATGCATTTCAGACTACATGAAAGCATCTTGTCATAATTTATAATCCTCATGTTTTAAAGATGATGCTACTAGGTCTTAAAATATTATATTGGAGCTACACTCTCCCCAAATTATCCTCTCCCCAAGTTCATTACATAATGCCCGTAGGACTTAATACAAATGTGCTTGTAGGACTTAATACGATGCTTTTACAAGTGGAAGATTTACAAGGAGAATAATTTACAATGTCCATATGACTCTAGCACAAATGTGTTTGTAGGACTTACTAATGTCGACCTACAATATTTAAAACAAAAGGAATTACTTATGCCTACTTGTAGGCTTAAAGTACTTACTAATGATTATATAGTGACTTACTTATGCCTACTTGTATGATTTAAAAATAGGATATAACCATTAGGTGGTGTCATTGACATGCACACTCCCCCTCAATTGTATCACCTAAGGCCAAGCATTGGTTTGAATTTAGAGCATATAATGCCTAAAGGTCTTATGCCTATTATGTCTTACATCTAGGATTTAGCTACTAGGTGGTGTCATGTACACTCCCCCTAAATGGCATCACCTAAAAACCAATCACTGCATAGAGGATTTCAAATTGATGGCTATGGTTCCAATATATAGAATGTGTTCATGATCTTCAATGTGATTTTAAGATGGAACTGGAGAGAGCTTTTATGTTGAAGTACTTTCACTTTGGTAAGGTGCCCATGATCTTCAACATGCTTTTATCTCTTTAGAAATGATACTCTTTGGAAAGAGTAAAATAACTTCAAGTAAGATGATACTTTTACATGTATCCAACTCAAACTCTTCTATAAATCTTCAAGGCCATATTGATTCTTCAAGAGCTATTTTCATAATTCACCCTTTTAATTCAAAGACACATAGAAGATAACATTTTTATTAAATTATTACACCATCCATGTAATAGATCTTGCATCATATGTTTTGATAGCATAATCTCACCATAGAAGAAACAATATAATTAGTAACATAGTAATCAATTAAACTTGATTCTTGGTGCAAAGAAAGCATAGTATTATGAATTTGTCATTTGCCAAATATCATATAGTTTTCCCCATAAAACTATCAAGGAGATCAACCTATATTTTCATGAGCATAAGAATGAATGATTAGAAAGGTAGACATGCTACTACATATAGTAATGACCCATAAAATATTTAAGAAACATGTGAGCTATACTTTATAGGTGTGCTCTCCAAACAATTTATTAGGGCAATAGCCACCTGTTAATACAAGATATTTATTTTTCATAATATGGTAAAAAAAATGGATCAAATACAAAACAAAGAAACATAAAACCTTGCAAAGAGATGCATATTAATCTTCAATATGGTTGACTTTATATGACTTCACATACTAGAAAAATAGATAAATTAAAACATTGTCTATTGTATATTTTCTATAGTTAACAAAACTACAAGATAATAGATTTCAAGGGCATTCTATATTTGGTCTATTTTGGTATAGTGAGAATGCTAATGTTGAGAAATATGGCAAAAGATTCAATTTCTTGCAAAAATTTGGATATGATGGTAAAGGACCTCTTGGGTTATAAAAGAAAGGAATTGTTAAACCATTGCAACCGGAGTTGACATTCAAAAATCAATGCTCCAAAAGACTTGGTTTCATACCCTTTAGATTAGGCACTTGTGAATCTAAAGAAACATTGTGAATCATATACTCTAATAACCAACAAGAAAAGAAACACTACTCTACAAACTCTAATGAATGGGAATGGGGTTCAAATAAGTCATCTAGTGATTATGAGCTCACTGAAACATTCAGAGAAACAGGTGACCCCACGGAAGAGGAAGAGTTAAACAAAAAATTTAGAGTTGGTCAAACAAACACAACGAAGGAAGCAGAGGATAAAGAAAAAACTTCTGAGGATCTTGAACAGTCCCCATTTCTAGGTTCTAGGCCAAAATTGCGTAGAGTGAGGACTCTCGTTGTTGAATGCGCTTCTAGTTATGTCAATTTGGATTCATTTACGATTGAGACAAATGAGGAGAGTGATAGCGATTACCTCGACAATTACCTTGACATACCTAAAGACTCTTGTGTCTTTACCATTATTCCCATTGACTTTGAAAACACTAGTGGTTTTCCCCTTGTTCATCCACAACTCATTAATTGGGACCAAGAAGGACCTTTACAACTAGACACATATGAGAATGATAATTCTTTCATAGACTTTTTGGGCATACAAGATGATCTTTCTCTTAGGGACCATAAAGAAGGATACACTATAGAACTCGATATTGTGGCATACTTCAATGAGGGTGTTGGGCCTTCAGTCGCAAAAACATAAAAATAAAAACAAATCATGGGTATCATGGTGAAAACCACATTGTGGCATTGTCTGACCCCAAGAAAGTAAAAAGAACAGACATATCTAAGGATGAAAACCTCTTTGAGGTGCCCGAAGATGGAAGGCTCAACATTCTTTCGTTGACATCATATGAAGAGAAATCATTCGTGGTAGTAGAAGAAACCATCAAAACAAACATTGACATAGAAGAGACTCCACATAACATCTTTCTAGCAGAATCTTTAACAGAAGAGGAAAGACCTAAGTTCATAAGCTTCTTTATAGAACGACAAATCAACTTCACATGGTCGTATGCAGATATGTCTAGACTAGATCTTGACTTGGTTATGCATCATTTGATAGTCACACCAAGAGCAAAGCCACTGAAACAAAAATTGAGGAAAATGCATCCACAAGTGGCACTATTAGTAAAAGTAGAACTTGAGAAACTACTGGATGTTGGATTCATTAGACCAATTGACTACCTTGAATGGATCTCTAACTTGGTACCTATCAGCAAGCCAGATCGTAATCTCAAAATATGTACAAATTTCAAAGATATCAACAAAGGTTGTCCTAAAGATGATTTTTCGCTGCCAAATATTGGCTTGATGGTGGATATTACTACTGGTCATGAAATTTTGTCTTTGATGGATGGATTCTCCAGGTACAACTAGATAAAAATCGCACCTAAAGATCAACACAAAATAACGTTTACCTATCCTTGGGGAACTTTCTGCTGGAATATCATGCCCTTCGGACTAAAGAATGTAGGTACCACATACCAAAGAGCTATGACTACCATCTTTCATGATCTTATGCATGTTACCATGGAAGATTATGTTGATGACATCTTGGGTAAATCATTAGAAAGAGAAACATATTTGGACATTGTAAAGTGCAAAATTGAACCCTAGTGACTCCCCACCTAGGAGAGAGAAAGGAAGTCACTAGGATGATTTTTCACTTGGGAGAACTTTACATTGAAAAGAGGGGCTTGAATCCACTAGATCCAAATCTAAGAGAGACAAGGATATGAATTCTCAGTGGATTGCAAGGGTTGAAGTGTGTTTTGCCCTCTTTTGTAAATAGGAAAGTTGACTTGTTGACTATTTGGAACAAAGAGAGAAATTGAGTGAAATGAGGAGCCACTGGTACTAAAATGAGATAATTAACTGATACGAACATGCTCTATGAATTTGGAGAAAATTCTTCGGGACTGTGGCGATAGTGTACATGGTCCTCCACAAAATCTGCAAAATGAAAAGAGTTCCTCTGTCTCTGCAAATGAACCCCAAACCTACAATTACAGCTGTGCACCTGCAACCTACACACAGAAAAGAAGGGAAGAAGGGTTGTGGATAGGTGTTTTCCTTAGTCAAACCCTGGTTGAGGAATCAACCTTAAAGAAAGTAATTGCAAATTTTGAAATGTAAATAATGGAATTGTATACCTTGTAGATCTGCAATTTGTTGATGATGATTGCTTTGCTTCTTGAATGGAATGACAAGTGTTGCATGAAATGGTATTTAACATGAGAAAACCCTAACAAACACATTCTTGCAAATGAATTTTGTAATGTTGCTCCAATGGATGAATGAAGAAGACTTGAATGCTTGAATGCTTGATAATGAAGACCCTTCGCTTGAATTCCTTTTCCTTCAAATGAGAAAACCAATTCCCTTTTTATACATGCCTCAGAAGATTAATTCATCTCACCAAAGGTAGACATTGGGTAGATTTGGGATCCCGAAGTGCAGATAGGGCCGGGGGGACCTATCTTGGGGAAACCCAAAGAGGGTGGGAGAGGGGTGCCATGCCCCTGTCCTGTCCTATCTTGGGGTCCGAACATGGTCCTGAGGCTATCTCAGGGCTCAAACAGGAGGGGTCAAGGGGTGAAAATGCAGAAAGAGGTCTTGGTCAGAAAGGAGGGTGTCATCGCCAAGGTGAGGAATTAAAATGTGGTTGAAATTTATAGTGTTGCAATCTTATGACACTACATTTAGCCCCCACTTTAGCGGGAGTACGACTTACTCCAATACTGCTGGTAAAGTAGAAGAAGAGAGAGATGAAGATGAGAGATGTGAAGCAATACCACAAGGAGTATAAGATGTCACTAATCTTGAGGAACAAAAGCCCCTAATCCTAGGATCTTAACTCACTCAAACATATGCAAGAGCACACAAAACAAAAAGGAATGAGACACACAAAACAAAAACAAAACACAAAGGACACATGAAAAAAACAAGACACAAACCAACTAGTCGAAGAGACCTCGATACTCAAATGTCTCAATAAATAATTAGGACACAAAGACCAATACCATCACATAAACACGAGCGATCACATAAAAGAGAAAAGATGACATAATCCATGAACCATCAATAGTAAATCTATGAGTTCATGAGAGGAAGAAGAGAGAGGACACAAATACACACTTTGGTGATCCATGAGAAGAAAAGTGAACAAGAGAGAAACCATGGACATCTCGCCCCTAGAACTAGGTGATCCATGGAGAGAAGGACATGGAAGTCTAGCCACCAGAGTCTGTCTGGGTGATCCACTAGAAAAAGGACATGGAAATCTAGCCCCTAGAGTCTGTCTAGGTGATCCATGCAAGGGAGGAGAGTGAGAACATCGTTAGTTCCACCCAACCTCATGCGTGTGTGCAAGTGAGGTTCAAAGTGCCTCATAGGAGTCTATACCTGAGTACGCTAAAACCTGTATAAGATGTATGGTACAAGTGTCAAGAAAGGTGTGACATATCACTCTAAGAGTCTGTGCTTTGGTTCTGAGAATAATCACCCTACATAAGAGAAAAGTGGCATCATATCGCTCTAAGAGTTGGTGCTCTGGTTCCAGGAATGACCCATTGTACAAAAGAAAAGTGATGAAATATCACTCTAAGAGTCTATGCTCTGGTTCCGAGAATGATCCACTGTACCAAGAAAAAGCAGCGTCATCTCGCTCTAAGAGTTTGTGCTCTGGTTCTTAGAATGACCCACTGTACAAGAGAAAAGTGATGACATCTTTCTCTAAGAGGCTGCCCTCTGGTTCCAAGAATGACCCATTGTACAAAAGAAAAGTGATGACATCTTTCTCTAAGAGGCTTCCCTTTGGTTCCAAGAATGTCCCACTATACAATGCATGGGAGAAGTATGGTACAAAGGAGCAATGTGGGTGTCCACCCCTTAAGATGTTGACATAGGTTAATGTTGATATCTGAAGGAAAGTATAACAAGGATACCTACCTTCAACACAAAGAAGATAGCCATTATGAAACAATGTCATAGATCCAAGCAAGAGAGGGAAAACTCTTCAAGCAAGGATAAGATAGTTGAAAAGAGATATCTTGTTGTCACTGTAAAGGAGATCCTTGGAGGAGAAGATATCTTTACTCAAAATACATCTACCTTCAAGAGGAGTTGTCTTGGACAAATATAACATCTTCCAGAACAAAGCGCAGGAGAGAACAAGAATTTGATCCTTCCTCCCATTCCTAGATGAAATGGATTCTTGATGAGGGATGACTCAATTTTATCCCTATCAGGGATGGGAGAATTTATTATAGATTTACATTACCAAGTGTGAAAGAGGTTGTAGTGAAGGACTTACACCTCTTGTATAAGAGAGAATCCTTTAGCAAACAACCAACAATTTCACACAAGGAATGACATCAATTAATAAAACTCACACCATACACACAATAGGGAAAGTGGATCCTTAGAGAAAGAGAGTGAGAGAGATCATTGCCCCCAAAATGAGAAGAATTACACAACTTCTAGAGAGATATTTATCATAAAAGACATACCATTTCAAGCAAGGAATACATCCTAACCAAGGAACAAACATGCGCTCGCATGAAGGATAACTCCATTCCAGAAAGGACATCAAGTTATGAATAACACAATAGAAGAGGTAATTTTAAAAGAGAGAGAAAGAAGAAGAAGAAGGTTCACAAAAGTTCTCGAAGGAGAGATTGTTCATAATAGATGTACAATTTCAAGCAAGGAAAATATCCTAAGCACGGAACAAACATGTGCTTGCATGAAGGAGAACTCCATGCAAGAAAGGACATCAAGTTTATGAATAAAGTACTCCATAAAGAAAATAGTGAAACCTTATAAAGAGGAAAAGAAATATTGTTGCTGCCCAAGTATAGAGGTAAGAATAAATAGACTATTAAGTTTCTCACTAAGTATGATTACACCTGAAATTGTACCACCATGAATGACAAGGAGCCCCCAATAAGTAGGCTAACAATGTCACATAGTGAGGAGCAACATAATAAAAACTTGAATGTTATTTTAAATGATCATGATGAATATGCCATTCATTGTCAGATGTTATTTTTAACATGCTTGAATCAATTTCAAGATTTGTGTTAAGAGAAAAATTTGGAATATGAAATTCAGTCATCTTAGACTTTCTAGAAAAGGTAGGAGTGAAATACAAGGACCCCTAATCATCCTCTAAGAGTCCTTCTTTAGGAAATTCTTTGGTATGAGATGGTGAATTTGAATGAATTGAAGAGAGGATTTTAGGAACTAAGAAAGCATGTGATGCTTCACTTATGTTCTCATCAACGACCTCATTAGTATATGTGTAAGGCACAACATGATAATCATGAAGAATTTTTGGTTTCCTAGGAACATGAATGGAATTGATTTGATTTTTGTTAGGCTCTTGATTTTTGGGAGAGAGCATTATGATGAGAAATAATATCATCCTCTTCTTCTAAGGTATCTTTATGTGCAAGACACACATTAGAAAAAGGACTATCATGTGTAATTAATGCTTCATCTTTAGAGGGAAGATCATGAAAAGAAGGTATGGTATCACTAGGATAAGTAGCCATAATATCATCCTCTTGCACCAAATAATCCTTATGAGGTAGGTACTCTTTAGGAAAAATAAGGAACACAATTCTCCAAATATTCATCTTTAGGAGCGAAATCTTTGAAAGAAGTGTCCATATTCCCTTTTTGCACCAATGTGCCCTCATTAATGAGATCAATTTTGGGAGAGGGTAAATCATAGGTATGAATGAAAGGGAGAACTAAATTATCATCATATGCATGAATAGTAACATCATGAACATCTTTAATGTAACTTGAAATTGAATTAGCAAAATAAGATAAGAACTCCATATGCACCTATGATCAAACAAGAACAATGTTCACCCCATACATGCATAGAAATTTTAATAAAGGAGGGAAAATGGAATTTGAAGTGCAAATTTGAAATTTGAAATTTGAATTTGTGAAATTTAAATTTGTGTTCAAACTTAGAGGGCATTAAAATTGATAAAGTATGCCAATTTTCTGGATTTAAGCAAAAAAACACAGCTAATTCCGTCTCCTAAAATTTTGGGAAAAAAGCCGAGGACCGTGGCGAAAGTGCACATGGTTCGACCAATTTTTTTTGAAATTTTCAGGGATGATAGGTATTATGATATTATTGTGGAATTCGAAAAATAGCTGATTTGGAGATGTCTAGATTGGTCAAATTCACAGTCAAAGGTCAAAAATAGAAAGATCTTAAAAATTAGGGTTTTATTATTTAACCACCAAACTTTCAGAATAAAGAGACAGATTTGAATTGTAATTTTGAAATAGAAATCAGATTTGAAACAAGTAATTAAAAATTTATACTTCACAAGCTTAATTTTCTCAAAATGAAAAATTAGGGTTTTATGCCATTAACCTCTAAAATTTGTAAATAGATCAAACTTGGAAATGAAAATTTGAAATTCAAATTGTAATTAATCAGATCTAATAATGAAAAATCAGAATTAATGTGTAAGACGTTGAGTTCACCAAAATGTAAAGTGGAAAATTGAACCCTAGTGACTCCCCACCTAGGAGAGAGAAAGGAAGTCACTAGGATGATTTTTCACTTGAGAGAACTTTACATTCAAAAGAGGGGCTTGAATCCACTAGATCTAAATCCAAGAGAGACAAGGATGTGAATTCCAAGTGGATTGCAATGGTTGAAGTGTGTTTTTCCCTCTTTTGTAAATAGGAAAGTTGACTCGTTGACTATGTGGAACAAAGAGAGAAATTGAGTGAAATGAGGAGCTACCGATTCGGGATCGTGTTGTAACTTTAGATCCGAGCTAATAAGATTGATACAGATCTGCTCTGTGAATTTGGAGATAAGTCATCAGGACCATGGCGACAGTGTACATAGTCCTCCGTAAAATCCACGAAACGAAAAGGGTTCCTCTACCTCTGCAAATGAAGCCCAAACCTGCAATTACAGTTGCGCACCTGCAACCTACACAGAAAAGAAGGGAATAAGGGTTGTGGATAGGGGTTTTCCTTAGTCAAACCCCACTTGACGAATCAACCTTGAAATAAAGTAATTGCAAATGATGAAATATAAATAATGGAATTGTATGTTGGCATTTGCATGAAGATTGCATTAATGATGTTTAAGTATTGTCATTGATGTCAATTGTAACCGGTAATGAAGGTAATGGAGGTTGTTATGCAACTGATAGTTGAGATAGTGATGGAAACTGATATTACTTTAGAAGAAGTGAGATGAGCCAGTAAGCCTACTTGTTGATGTGCCAAACCCTAACCGATGGAGCTTGGTAAATCGGTTGTATTGATTTATGACCAAATGGTGATCGAAGGTGATCATGCGATGTATGCATGTTGCACGTGATGAGTTTCAAAGTTATTTTGGCACGTAGAGATAACTATTTTATCTTGGGATTGAGTGAGTACATTGCATGGAGAGGAAGCCGTGTGATGAGTTACATGATTCGATGAAGTGGTGATTAAGGAGCAGTCGAGGTTGTCTTGTACAATGTGCAATGATTGCTATGTAATCCAATGGTCATGTTTGAACCGATTTGTTTGTAATCTCTATGAGATCTTAAGTTTGTGATGTGTTAGCGACCTATTGTTTTTCTTATAAGGTCGATGAGTTATTTTATTGTAGTGTTGAAAATTTTGGTTAAGTGTTAGTGTGATTGATTGTCGAACCAAAAGGAGAATATGTAGTATGTTTGAAGGCAGATAGGAGCATGGAAAGGATCTGATCAAGTAGAGTAGTGCTATTTACCAAATTAGCAAAACCTTGTTGTTCTCTAACAATTACAACAGTTAAATCCCTTAATCGGGTAATCTTTAATAGGCTTAGTGATATCTAAATCCTTTAACCAGGTGATCCATTAGTTTGGATTTAAAATCCTATATCAAGGTTACTCCTAACAAAGTATTGCTTCTAACAAGGCATTATAGTGAATCCCTTATCCGGGTGGTCCTTAACCGGATATGTTCCTAACAGGACATTTTGTAAAGCTTTAACAGGCTTGGCTCCTAATAGGGTGAACTTCAGAAGAGTTCAAAATACTTGTGGGTATTCATCCCTACCATGGTTTTTCTCATTTGGGTTTCCATGTCAAAAATCATTATGTCAAGTGGTGAATGGTTTTTGTGGTTATGTTTTTGATATGGTTAATTTGCTTAACTGTTGAATCCACTTAGATGTGTTAAGATGACCAACAGTAATCAGAAAAGTGCTTTTACTTATGCTAGTAAAGTATTTTGTTGTATTAGTTTAAATGGTTTGAGAGTTTCAGATATGTTATACTTTTATTTTGTTATGCGAGTAAACTAGTTAACTTGACAGTGCAGTTGCAGTTTGTAGTTCAGTGTTTGAACCCATTAGTTCAGAGATTGTTTTTGGGTTTGGTGAAAGTTTAGTCAGTTTTTCATCTACTGATTCACCCCCCCTCTTAGTAGTTGTCTAGATCCTTATTGATTTATCGTATCATCAATTGGTATTAGAGCATTTCAGGTCCTCTAGTGTCTAAGCCTAACAACTTGAGGTAAGGATCTAGAAGAACATGATGAAGAAAGAAGGTTTGAAGTTCAATAGGGAAAACTATAGAATATGGATTGATAGGATGAAAATCTATATCAAGAGTCTAGGAAGTCAATACTGGGAACATGTTGTTACCAAATATACCTTGCCTAGTGGGATTTTGACTGATGATCAAAAGAAGGAGCAACAAGAGAATAATCAAGCATTGGAGGCCATTATTGGTTCCTTGTCTGATTCATAGTATGTTGATGTCCATGGTATAGATATTACTTATGATGTGTAGAAGAAACTTGAGGATATATATAGCGATGATGAGCATGTGAAGATTGCCAAAGAAGAGAGTCTGAGAGGTAAATTTGATGACATGCGGATGGCTAAAGGTGAGAATATTCAACAGTATGGTCAAAGGACCAAAGAGATATTTGGTGAGATCAAAAGTGCTAGTGGCAAAGTGGAGGATACCACAGTGGTTAGTAAGGTGTTGAGAACCCTTCTACCAATCTACACTATCTAAGTTGTAGCCATTCAGGAACTAAAGTCTATTGAAACAAAGGTAACTCTTGACTCCATCATTAGTAAACTGGCTGCATTTGAATTAAATGGTTATGATGGTAGTGCTCAGAAATCCAAATATGCATTTAGAGCTTCAGTTTCTAATTCACCTATGAGGAAAAGTAGAGAAGTCAGTCATAGTTATGAGTCTAGATCTAGCAGAGAAGTTGATGATGAAGACAGTTTGATCGATCTTGAAGCATTGTTGGCTAAGAGGTTACCTAGAGGTACCAATAAGTACAAAAGTAAATTACCTTTGAAGTGTTTTTCATGTAACAAGATTGGACATATTGCAGCTATCTATCCTAATGGAGACAATGAACATAAGCATGAGAAGTACAAGAAGTACAAAGGAAAGGGCAAAAGAGATTGCCTCATTGCAGTTGAAGGTGGAATCACTGATGAGGAATCTGAGGGAGATGCAAATGAAGACATTGTCTATGTTTCCATTAGAAAGGAGACATTTGATCAGAAGGCATTAGTTTCTCATATGGATAGTTCTGATGATTGGATTATAGATAGTGGTTGTTCACACCACATGACCAGTGATAGAAGTAAATTTCTTACTTTGAAGGAATTTGATGGAGGAGTTGTGAGATTTGGTCACCCTGCATGGTAAAAGGAAAGGGAAGCATTTTTCTTAATGGAAAGAGAAATGTAGATGATGTCTTCTGGGTTGAAGGTTTAAAGAACAATCTTTTGAGTGTCATTCAACTCAATGATAGAGGTTATCCATTGGAATTCAAGAATGGAATGTGCAAAATCTATGGAAGCAAAGGTGAACTGATTGCAACCGTCAAGCAGACAAAAGGTAACCCATTTCACTTGAATCCTAAAGTCAACATTTTTTTAATTGCTAAAGTAGATGATAGTTGGCTTTGGCATCAGAGAATTTGTCAAGTAAACTTTGATAACATTGTCAAAGTTAGTAAGTCCAAGTCAGTAAGAGGTTTGCCTCAGTTGGAAAAACCGATGAATGCTCTGTGTAAGGAATGTAAGTTAGGGAAGATGACATCCTCAAATTTTAAGAGCAAATCTTTCTCAGCAGAATATTTATTAGATTTGGTTCATATAGACCTCTGTGGATCAATAAGGACTAGAAGTATTCAAGGTGATAGATATTTTATGATCTTCACTAATGATTATGCAAGAATGACGTGGGTCACATTCTTGAAGGACAAAACAAAAGCCTTTAGTAAGTTTAAGGCATTCAGGGCCTTAGCTGAAAAGGAAAGTGGTAAGAAGATAAAGTGTCTGAGAACTAATCAAGGTGGTGAATTTACTTCAAAGGAATTCACTAGATATTGTGAAGACAATGGAATTAAGAGGCAACTTTCTGCACCTAGGACACCACAACAAAATGATATTACAGAGAGGAACAACCATCAGTTGTTGAAGCTACTAGAACTATGCTGATACAAGGAGGTGCAGCAAAATCTCTCTAGAGAGAAGCTGTCAGTACAACTATATACATTATGAACTGAATATTAGTTAAAAGAGGCAAGGATAAAACTCCTTATGAATACTCGTATGGTAGATCACCTAATGTCAGTTACTTTAAGGTTTTTGGCAGTAAATGTTTTATCAAGAGAGGTGACTATGTTGGTAAGTTTGATGCTAAGAGTGATGAAGGCATATTTCATGGTTACTCCACCAAGAGCAAAGCCTACAAATGTTACAACAACCAGACAAAGAGAATCATTGAAAGTATTGATGCTAAGAGTGATGGAGGCATATTTCTTGGATACTCCACCAAGAGAAAAGCCTACAAATGTTATAACAACCGGACAAAGAGAATCATTGAAAGTATTGATTTCCAAGTGTATGAGTGTCCTGAAGTTATAGGAGAAACTAGCAAGGAGAAGAAGGAAGATGAACCTTACATTATGATTTTGGAACCAGAATCGATGAAACCGAAAGTTGGTGAAATGAATGTTGTAGTACTAGTTCAACCGTAACAAGTAGATTTTGTAGAAGATGAAGATAGTGAGGAAGAAGAATCTGAAGATGATGATCATTTTATTCCAAGTTATGTGAGACTCAATAATAATCCTAACTAGATTATTGGAGATAAAGATGCTGGTGAGTTAACCAGAAGAAGAATCAGAGAGAATTCTTGTATGATCTCCACTATTGAGCCAAGAACAACGAAGGAAGCCTTTGGAGATCATCACTGGATCAAAGCTATGGAAGAGGACCTTGACTAGATTGAGAAGAGAAATACATGGACCCTAGTACCCATAATCATGAACAAAAATATGATAGGTACTAAATGGGTATTCAGAAATAAGCCAGATTGGTATTCAAAGGTTATGCATAGGAAAAAGGAGAAGACTATGGCGAGATATTTGCACCAGTTGCTAGACTGGAAGTTGCTAGGACTCTACTTGCATTTATAGCATATAGGGGATTCAAAGTATATCAGATGGATCTAAAGTCAAAATTTCTAAATGGAATACCGGAAGAGGAAGTCTACATTGAACAACCAGATGGTTATGCTTTGACAGATGCAAAGGATGTGGTGTGTAAACTACACAAGGCATTATACGGTTTGAAGCAAACACCAAGAGCATCGTATGAAAGACTACATTCACACCTGATGAAGATAGGTTTTTAGAGAACCGGTAAAGACAACAATATATATCTCAAGACTGAAGGAGATAAGATACTGGTTAGTGAAGTGTTTGTGGAAGATATCATTTTTGGAGGCAATGATGACATGAGTGATGAATTTGCAAATGAGATGAAAAGTGAATTTGAAATGTCTCTGGTAGGAGAGATAAAATTCTTTATAGGTTTGCAAATTCAACAGATGAAGAGTGGTATGTTTATCACATAGTCCAAATATGTGAAAGAGGTATTGAAGACATTTGGAATGTGAGACTGTAAACTGGTTAGGACACCAATGGTTACAGGTTGTAAACTATCTAAGGAGGATGGTGCTATATCCCTTGATGAAAGGAGTACAAATATATGATAGGGAAACTACACTACGCTGTTCACAACAAACCGAATATTGCTCATGCAGTTGGATCAGTTGCCAGATTTCAAAAAATCCCAAAGGAGACACACATGATTGTAACTAAAAGGATATTTAGATATTTGAAAGGTACTATTGATTATGGATTATGGTATCCATATGCAGGTAACTTTGATTTGAAAGTCTATACAGATGTAGACTGGGCAGGAAATGTTGATGATAGGAAGAGCACAATCTAAGGTGCATTCTTTCTTGGAGGAAGACTTGTATCTTGGAGCAGCAAGAAGCAAAGTTGTATTTCACAGTCTACTGTTGAAACTGAATATGTTGAAGCATATATGAATTATACCCAGGCAATCTGGATGAAACACATTTTGGAAGGATTCAAGTTGAAGATCATAGAACCGGTAAAGATTTAATGTGATAACACCAATGCAATAAATATTTCAAAGAACCCAGTGTTGCATGCTAGAAGCAAGCATATTGAGCTGAAATATCATTTCTTGAGAGAGAAAGTGCAGAGTAAAGATGTATTACTGGAGCATGTATCTACTAAGGAGCAACTAGTGGATATCTTTACTAAACCTCTACCTAAGACTACTTTTGAGTACCTTAGAAGTCATCTAGGGGTTGTGCCCCTACACGAGGTCAATTGAGTAGATGTGGAAGACATCAATCTCAAAGCTAATTGAAGAATATTGAAGCAGGATTGGTGTAGAGTGGAGCTACTCCACTGAGGAAGAAGCTTGATACATAATCATGAAGTATGACACTGCATGTTTTACTTTCACTTTGGCATTTTTGTCAAAGGGGGAGAAGAACTGTAGCCAGTTACCAGCTGAAGACATGGAGACTTAGTTGAAGGAGAGTACATGGTAAAATGTAAACCAAGATTCCTATACCTGTGTATGTGCATTACTCTCAATCATCACAACTAAAGGGTATTTATATTTGTATTTCCATCAATACCAAAGGGGGAGATTTTTGGCATTTGCATGAAGATTGCATTAATGAAGTTTAAGTATTGTCATTGATGTCAATTGTAACTGGTAATGAAGGTAATGGAAGTTGTTATACAACCAGTAGTTGAGCTAGTGATGGAAACTGATATTACTTTAAAAGCAGTGAGATCAATCGATAACCCTACTTGTTGATGTGCCAAATCCTAACCGATGGAGCTTGGTGAATCGGTTGTATTGATTTATGACCAAATGGTGATCAGAGGTGATCATGCTAAGTATGCATGTCGCACGTGATGAGTTTCAAAGTTGTTTTGGCGCATAGAGATAACTGTTTTATCTTGGGAATGAGTGAGTACATTGCTTGGAGAGGAAACCGTGTGATGAGTTACAGGATTTGACGAAGCGGTGATCAAGGAGCGGTCGAGGTTGTCTTGTAAAATATGCAATGATTGCTATGTAATCCAATGGTCATGTTTGAACCGATTTGTTTGTAATCTCTATGAGATCTTAGGTTTGTGATGTGTTACCAACCTATTGTTTTTCTTATAAGGTCGATAAGTTGTTTTGTTGTAGTGTTGGCAATTTTAGTTAAGTGTTAGTGTGATTGATTGTCGAACCAGAAGGAGTATCTGCAGTATGTTTGAAGGCAAATAGGAGCATGAAAATGATCTGATCAAGCAGAGTAGTGCTATTTATGAGATCAACAAAACCTTGTTGTTCTCTAACAATTACAACAGTTAAATCCTTTAACCGGGTAATCTTTAACAGGCTTAGTGATATCTAAATCCTTTAACCAGGTGATCCATTAGCTTGGATTTAAAATCCTCTATCAAGGTTACTCCTAACAAAGTATTACTTCTAACAAGGCATTATAATGAATCACTTATCCGAGTGGTCCTTAACCAGATATGTTCCAAACAAGACATTTTGTAAAGCTTTAACAGGCTTGGCTCCTAATAGGGCGAACTTCAGAAGAGTTCAAAATACTTGTGGATATTCATCCCTATCGTGGTTTTTCTCATTTGGGTTTCCATGTCAAAAATCATTGTGTCAAGTGGTGAATGAATTTTGTGGTTATGTTTTTGATATGGTTAATTTGCTTAACTCTTAAATCCACTTAGATGTATTAAGATGATCGACAGTAATCTGAAAAGTGCTTTTCATGTGAGTAAACTGGTTAACTTGACAATGCATTTGCAGTTTGTAGTTCAGCATTTGAACCAGTTAAATCAGAGATTGTTTTTGAGTTTGGTGAAAGTTAAGTAAGTTTTTCATCTACTGATTCACCTTCCCTCTCAATAGTTGTCTAGATCCTTATTGATTCATCATATCATCATTGTATACCTTGTAGATCTGCAATTTGTTGATGATGATTGCTTTCCTTCTTGAGTGGAATCACAAGTGTTGCATGAAATGGCATGTAACATGACAAAACCCTAACACACACATGCTTGTGAATGAATGTTGTAATGTTGCTCCAATAGATGAATGAAGAAGTCTTGAATGCTTGAATGCTTGATAATGAAGACCTTTTGCTTGAATTCCTTGTCCTTCAAATGGGAAAACTAATTCCCCTTTTATACATGCCTCAAAAGATTCATTCATCTCACCAAAGGCTGATATCGGGGGGATTTGGGATCCCGAAGTGCAGATAGGGTTGGGGGGACCTATCGTGGGGCCACCCTACGAGGGTGGGACTGGGGAACCACACTTCTGTCCAAGGGGGAAAGGGGCACCATGCCCCTATCCTACCCTATCTTGGGGCCTAGACATGGTCCTGAGACTATCTCAGGGCTCAAATAAGAAGGGGTCAAGGGGTGAAAATTAAGAAAGGGGTATTGGTCAAAAGGGAGGGTGTCGTCGCCAAGGTGAGAACTTCAAATGTGGTCAAAATTGCTAGGGTTGCAATTTTATGAAACTACAGACATTATTTCAGTGGTCTTCAATCATTTATAAAATAAAAAGTTAGATTAAATCCCAAGAAATATGTCTTTGGAGTAACCTCCAGGAAGCTCCTTGGATACATTATCTCAAAGAGAGGAATTGAAGTCGATCCAACAAAATTCAGAGCTATATTAGAAATGCCACCACCAAAGAATATCCATAAACTTCGGTCTCTACAAGGAAGAATCCAGTCTATACGAAGATTCATTGCTCAACTTGCAGATAAATGTCATCCTTTTCAACACCTACTCCACAAAACCATCAAATTCAAGTGGGATGATAAACGTCAATAGGCTTTTCAGAAAATCAAATATTTTCTCCTAAATCCACCAGTTTGATGTCATTGATTCAAGGGAAACCCCTATTTCTCTACATATCAGCCACACAAACAGCACTGGGGGCACAATAAGATAATGATGGCAAAGAAAGAGTAGTGTACTAGTATATCAGTCATACTTTGGTCGGGTATGAGATTAATTACACACCAATTGAACATGCATGTTTGGCCATAGTCTTTTCTTCGCAAATGTTTTTGCCATTACATGCTCACTCATAAAACTTAGCTCATTGTAAGAATAGATCCACTCAAGTATCTCCTCAACAAAGAAACCCTTATAGGAAGATTGGCTAAATGGGTTATGATTTTAAGTGAATTTGATATTGAGTACGTCGACAGATAAGCCATCAAGGGACAAGATATTGCAAACCAGTTAACATATGCACCTATGATTGATGATACTCCTATGACTTTAGAGTTTTTTGTTGAATCTATTCTTACTGACACAGACAAAGCCTTGACAATTATATTTTGATGGTTCATACATGCAGCATGGCATAGGAGATAGCATCCTCTTTATCAAACCTCAAGGGGATTCTATCCCAAAATCCTATTGATTGTCATTTCCTTACACCAATAACATAGTAGAGTATGAGGTATTAACAACAATCCTACAAATTGTAGTTCAGTGGAAGATCCAGAAACTTCATATTATTTGGGACTCTCAAGTGGTGATTTGTCAAGCAAATGATGACTACCAAATAGAAGATGAAAAATTATTGCCTTATAAGAAATGGTAGATGAATTCAAACAATACTTCATAGAGATAATATTTGAGTAGATTCCAAGGGATAACAATTGACTTGTAGATGCCATGACTAGTATTGCTTCATTGATCGATTTACTGCAGAATGAAATCCGCTATGAGTTCTTAGTAGATAATCTTTTGGTTCCCTCGTATGAGATCACTCTTGCCGAGATGATATGTTTTGTTGGTCCCCATTCCCCTTGGTACGGTGTCATTTTCACATACCTTCACAACAATACCCTTCCACCTAACCTCTCCAGTAATTGACGTCGTACCTTCATCTATCAATCTTCTCGCTAAGTCATTTTAGTCGATACCCTTTACCGTTGAGGTTTAGATGGAACTATTCTTAGATGTTTAGAAAGTGACGAAGCTCAGATTGTGTTGCATGAGGTTCATGAAGGTATATGTGATGCCCACTCTAGTGGTCCGACCTTAGCCAAGAAACTTATCAGGACTGGATACTACTGGCGCACTATGGAAAAAGACTCATATCAGTTTGTCAAGAAATGTAAGCAATGTCAGATTCATGGAGACCTTATTCATACACCAGGTCAGGAACTTCAACCGATTGTGACTCCATGGACCTTTTTCTAGTGGGGACTCGATCTTGTAGGCAAGATTCACCCTCCTTCTAATGTCCATAAATACATTATCACTGCCATAGAATAATTCATGAAATGGATTATCGTTGTTCCTCTCACCCAAGTCACTGGAAAAAAGATTGTGACATTCATCCTCAATTACATCATCTGCCGCTATGGTGTCCCTCTTTCCATCATCACAGATAACAGACGTCCCTTCAAATGTTTGTGAACTTTGTGATCACTTCCATATTAACCATCGCTTCTCCACACCATACTCCCCCCAAGGTAATGGTCAAGCTGAGGTGTCTAACAAAACCATTCTCTGAATCCTCAAAAAGATAGTTGATGACGCTAGTTGAAATTGGCACATCCAACTGAATCCTACACTTTGGGCTTATCACACAAGTGTTCGCACACCTATCGAAGCTACTCCTTATTCACTTGTCTATGGTTCCCAAACTATCTTGCCTATTGAGGTTGAGTTACCATCCTTATGAGTCTCTTTACATGATATAATCAATGTTGAAGACTACAGGGTCTCCTGCTTACAAGTTTTAGAACTATTGGATGAGCGAAGACAAACTGCTTTTAATCATCTTAAGTCTTATCAAAAGAGAATGAGTCACAACTAAAATCATAAGGCAAAGCCTCACACATTTGAGGTGGGTGACTTAGTATTGAGAGAGAATCCTAAAAATTAGTAGGACCGAGAAAAGAAAGGAAAATTTGAGCCCAATTGGCTTCATCCTTATGTCATCAGAACAGTCTATAGATCAGGTGCATATCAAATCTCAACACCAAATATAGAACCTTTGGAGGATCCTATCAATAGCATGCACCTTCACAGGTTTTACACATAGCTCTTCAGAATATTCTAATATAAAAAATACAAAAAAAAAAATAAAAAAAAATCGTTACTTGGTGAAAACCTGGCAAACAGTCGCGTTGTGAAACAAAAAAATAAAAAAGACTAAAAAAAAACTAAAGAGAAATAAATCTGTCCAGTGGTGAAAACCACTTTGGTGGTTCCTTGGGCAAGTACCATGGTGAAATTCGAGTTACCAACACCATGTGTAGAGACGTTGCTCCTTCCTCCTTCAAGATTCAATCTTATCCTTTCACTTTGCACACACTCACAACCTATACATCCATAATAAACTTATCCAATCTCATCATGGCTTGTTATTGATCTACCTAAGATTGGTTAGCCATTCATAATAAACCTCCCTTTTCACCCTATCCTTCCATAATAAATCAAGTCTTATCTATAACGGGCAAATCCTAAGTCTAGTGATGAGTGTGGTACCCTGAGCATCGCATGTTTTGAGGAGCATCGTATTTTTGTTCCTCCTTTTTGTGCACAATCTGCAATAAAACGTCATTTGCATCGCCAATCCACAATAAAGTTTTGATTTTCTTTAGCAATAAATTATCAGTTTCATGGATTCAGTCATTTTCAGATGAGACAAAAGCAACAATGGGCTTTCAACAAATCAAATCTTTCAACTGACTTTGGCAACAACATGGTTTCCAGCATAATATGTCCTTTATTGGGATGACAACATTGTGACCAAATCAAACATGTTAACATATGTGGCAAGAAACACAAATAACTTGAGGATTTCATTATATGTTGGTGTCAAGTCTTGGTTTTCTTTCAGTTTTATCTTTTCGAGTTACATGCCTTTTAGCTTTTCCAGGATGTCTTTGACTAGAGATTCTATCTCTAGAATGTCTTTGACTAGAAAGGCGAGGATGGGGTATGTTCACCTATTGTTTTGGTTGCCTGTGGAATGTCTCTTACTAATGCTATGTCTTGTCCAAGGATATGAGGATAATGATTCTAGTGTGAATTGGGGCATTCCTTGTTTGCGAATGTCTGATCTCCATGCAAATAGGTACAATAACTTTCTAGGTCGAACCTATACCTCGATTTTCATAACCTATTTTCCATAATAAAGCTCAATGATGATAAAGCACAAGAAACTCTTTCACCTCCATATCTTCTACCTTCCATCCCCCTTTCTTGATTGACCTCCATCTTCCTTCCCTAAGTCCATGTAGCCCGCTATCACATGACTGAGTATAATGACACACCAAAAATATATGCATTTCATTCACCTGCATCACCACATGTTAGCAATTTTCATTACATGCATGCATTTAGAAATTATAATCACATCACATCTTGCACACACCACTGATTAGAATATCATATATACATTTGGATTCTCTTCATGTAAATAATCATAGCATGTCATACATCAATCTACATATAGCACATTCACATTTACATCAAGCATGACATATAAAACTAAAAAGAACAAAAGATAATGCATATCATCATGTACATATTTTGCATCCATATCATAATCATCATTATAAGCATCATAGAATCACTATAAGAACGTGCATACATAAACTGCATCATCATATAGAATCATACATCATATAGAATCACAAACACATAGTACACATGCATATAATTACCGCAAGGATATATCATCTCATATATATATATATCAAATATAATAAGTGTCATGATAGAATGATGTCAATACCATATATGGCTACAAAATCACCTAAAGGTGTCTACATCATCATACAAAAATAGATACAAAATGGGATCCAAGGGAGCTATGATGAACTCACTCCCTTGGAGCCAATTGGCCTTGAAAGAATTTGAGGTCTCAAAGTCCCTGCTCCAGGATCACCCTGTCTATCTCCTCCTCTATCCCCTCCTCTTGGTGGTGCGGGTGGACCCATGACCCCGCCACTAGATGTCTACCTCCTGTCTCTCCCTACGGTCGTCATCCGAGAGGCTCTCCTATAGCTCCCAACCCTAAGCTCTAGAGGAACTGCTACATAGCATAGGTCTCTCTAGTACCCAATCTCCTCCCCTTCTTGGAGGATGTAAGCATAGCTTGTTGCATGATCCCCCTCAGTTGTTGCTCTCCTTTCCCTTAGTGCATCATTTGTGGCTGTATATCCTTGAATGGTCTATTCTCTCTCCCTCTGCATCTTTGTTAGTTTTCGCCTCAATCGAGTCATGACTCTCTTGAGATCCTCGATCTCATTGGCTTGTCCCGCTGTAATCTCTTGCAACTCTAGCAACTCATCCTACTCCTCGTCTCCACCCTGGGCACCCTCCTCATGTCTCGCCTACTCAAGTGCCTCCTGAACAACTTGTCTCTATACCTATGCCCCTCTCCCTGGTACCTGTACCTGTACTTGTCCCCCAACCTGTACGAGTTGTCCTCCTCTCCCCCTTGGTGGTCTCGGTGGCCTACCTCCCTCAGCTCTCTCTCTAGTATCTCTCTATCCACCCCTGCCCCTCACCACCCTCCTCGTTGCTCCTCTCCTCCACCTCCTCTGTCTCCCCCCAACCTTGTCCTCATCATCCTTAGTTACTAGAGGCTCATCTAGGTCAGTCAATCTCGGTATTGGATGTGCCGCGAAATAGGCTGCATACTCTACATTTGTGCTTGCATCAATCATATTTGTCTATATGTCCCAAGGCATAGGAACCTATGAACTCTATCCATCATTGTTGGCTGCTCTGATTGCTCTAATCTTTTTCTCTGCACTTTGATCTCTTAGGTGTGTGGATGCAAATAAGGATGTTTTTTTCCTTCTGCCCTATTATATAGGTTACTTAACTCTAGTTCGCTATGTCAATTTCTTTTTCCTACATGACCTTGTCACCCTATCTTGTCAGTCTTTTCTAGCCTTTCTTTCTTATCGAGAGATTGTCTACAATCTTTTCAAACATTTTCATCCAAACTCTCGAGGGGGCATATCAATCCCGTCATGTGGCAACTTTGTATCAGTTTATCTTATCTTCTTTGAGCCAACACAATAAGATGCATTGTCTCAAAGAGGGGAAAAATGTAGACACCTAAAATTGTCCTATCTAATTAAATAAATATTTTTATTTATTTAATTATTTTATCCTAAGTCTTCTATTCATTAAATAAATCTTTATTTATTTGATTAATTCATTTATCCTCTTTGAAGCCTTTCCGCATTTAAATAAATACTTTTATTTATTTAAATTGTTCTTTTCCTAAATTAAATAAATATTTTTTATTTATTTAATTGGTCCCACTTCCTCTATTAATTAAATACATATTTATTTATTTAATTAATTCATTAGCCCTTTCTACCCATGACACATGTCATTCATCTCTTAATTCTTCTCTTACGTACCCCCTTTATCATTTTATTATTTCTTCTACCTACCCTTTAATCCTAGTCAGCCATTTATCTTTACACCTCTTAATCTTATCCCTCCATTTCTTACAATGTTCTCTATATAAGAGGATGCCCTCTTCCTTTTTCAACCCTAATGACATAATCAATCTTATACAATCAAGACTTCTTGTGATCAATCTATCAGCCACATTTTCGTTCTTTGTTGAGCTCTTGTGCACACATAAAATCTGAGAGCAAATATATCAAGCAAGATCAATGGAGATAGGAGACAATGGAGATTGAAACCCTACTTGACATGTGAATGGTAATATTGCTTTATTTTGTTGATTTGCATGATCTTAGGTATCTCTATTGGTATTGGTGAATATTTCATTGTAGGACCTAGATTGTTTGTGGTTGGATCTTTATGGTTTTGCAATAGTTTATCATCATCACTTTTCATCCTATACACCCAAATCTTAAAAATTAAGTTTGAATAGGCATTACTAAAACCTATAGTTTAAAAGTCACTTTTCAGGACCATACCATGCTCATGTACAACAAGCGTAATTTGACCTAAATGAAAGTATTTTTCTAAATCCTTTTGGAAAAAGATCTTTAACTCACTCACCTTTGATGAGGATATTTTTTTGTAATTTTTTTCTGCACTTTTTCTTTTGGTCAATTTTTTATTGGGCATAATCTTTGTTTTGAAAAATCCTCGTGTACGACAAAGATAATTTGACCTAAACTTAACATTTTTTAGATTTTTTTTAAACTGTATAGAATTGCCTCTAGTTTGATTCCATATAAAAAAAAATTCAAAAAACTTAAAGACAAAAAAGTTATTAAAAAACTAAAAAACCTTGTTATTTCAAGTTTATGGACCTCTTTCATTAGAAATTATTTTAAAAATAAAAATATTCATCCATTTTTTAAAAAAATTATATATTTCGAATCTAGACAGTCTCTACTGTAATGGGTTTTCATTGTTTAAAAAATTCTGAAAATTTGGTGTTCAGATATATTTTTGAAGTCATTATTTTGTATGAAGATTGATTTGGCCTTCAAGTTGCAGGTTAAACTAGGTCCAAGCCAAACGGTCGGCACTCCAAGCCATTTCCCAAGCCAAAATCTGAAGGAGCAACTGGGCCAAAATTCAAAATTTTTAGAAATGGGAAAATGAGATCCTTTTTTTTTTTCAATAATTAAAAATAAAAAAGCGAATGGGATGCTGTTTTAAAAATAGAGCGGGATCCCGTTTTAAAATAGAACGGGAAAACGAGATCCCATTTCTTTTTTCTTTTTTTTTATTTGATTAAAAATAAGCTATATATACATGAAATATAACATATAAGTATAAGTCACATTTCCTTTTGTCTTTTTCCTTTCCTTTAAATTATATTTCATGTATATATTGGCAGGATGTTTAAGAGTGGTTTCAGATCTCTAGGAGCTATAATGCGAATTCTAAATTTTAGAAGATCTTATAAATTTTCAGACATAGTCAAATACCATTAATCAATAAGATCCTATCAACATTTTCTCACTCTCTGTATATCACTCTTTTTTATCTCCCTTAAGATCTAGACCTATCTCTCTCCATATTAATCTTCCTTTATCCATCTCTACCTCTCTATATCTCTTTCCTCTCTCTCCCAAAATATAGATCTATCTCTCCACCTCTCTCACACATCTTTAACTCTCTACTCTTTTTCTCCTCTCTCTTTCTATGCACCTCCCCTCACTCCCTCCCTACCTCTATTTCTCTCTATATACCTCTCTATCTCTCTCTCCCTACCTACTTAGTTAGATGTTTAAATGTTTAAATTTCTTTTTGATATGTTTAAATGTTATGTATACATTTTAGATGTTTTCAATGTTATGTATAAATGTTATACATGTATAGTTAGATGTTAAAATGTTATCCTAGGACCCCTTAGTGCATCCTAGGACCTCTTAAGACACCTATAGCCCCTTAAGACACTTAGAACCCCTTAGTATATCCTAGGACCTATTAAGACATTATAGGACCCTTTAGTACATGATAGGACATATTTTGACCCCTTAAGATACCTAGGACCCCTTAGTACATCCTAGGACCTCTTAAGACATCATACGACCCCTTAGTACATCCTAAGAGCTATTAAGACTCATGCGACCCCTTACTACATCCTAGGACATCATTGATCCCTTAAGATACCTAGGACCCCAAGTAATACATCTTAAGACATCATACCACCCCTTAGGACAACTTAGTACATCCTAGGACCCCTTAATGCACATAGGACACCTTAGTACATCCTAGGACCTATTAAGACAAATCATACGACCCCTTAGTACATCCTAGGCCCCTTAAGATATCCTCTTACATAAGACGGGTCCTTAGTACATCTTGGGTCCCTTAATATATCCTAGTACATCTCTCTCTCTCTCTCTCTCTCTCTCTCTCTCTCTCTCTCTCTCTCTCTCTCTCTCTCTCTCTCTCTCCCCTTAAGTCCTTTTAGGACCTCTCTCCCTTTTTCCCCTTTTATTCTTTTTAATACTCTCTCTCTTATGGTGTCGTAAGAGGTCATATGGTGTTCTAACACGTGTGGCCCCTTAGGAACCCATATGACCCCTAACAACACCATATGACCCCTTAGGACACCATATGACCCCTTTTAACATCCTAGTACATGACATGACCCCTTAGGAAACCATATGAACCCTTTTAACATCCTAGTACATGACATGACCCCTTAGGACACCATATAACCCCTTAGGAAAATATGATGTACTAATGGGTCATATGGTGTCCTAAGGGGTCATATGGTGTTCTAAAACATGTGTCACCCTTTAGGACCCCATATGACCCCTAACAACACCATATAACCCCTTAGGAAACCATATGACTCCCCAGGATACCATATGACCCCTTTTAACATCCTAGTACATGACATGACCCCTTAGGACACCATATGACCCCTTAGTACAATTTGATGGATCCTAATGGGTCATATGGTGTCCTAAGGGGTCATATGGTGTTCTAACACATGTGTGGCCCCTTAGGAGCCTAGATGACCCCTAACGACACCATATGACCCCTTAGAACACCATATGACCCCTTTTAACATCCTAGTACATGATATGGCCCCTTAGGACACCATATGACCCCTTTTAACATCCTAATCCATGAAATGACCCCTTAGGACACCATATGACCCTTTAGGATATCATATGGCCCCTTAGGAAAATATAATGTTCTAAGGGATCATATGGTGTCCCAAGGGGTCATGGTGTTCTAACACACGTGTCACCCCTTAGGACCCCATATGACCCCTAAAGACACCATATAACCCCTTAGGACACCATATGACCCCTCAAGGTATCATATGACCCCTTTTAGGATCCTAGTACATGAAATTACCCCTTAGGACACCATATGACCCCATACTAAGGGGTAATATGGTGTCCTATGAGGTCATATGGTACTATAACACATGTGTTGCCCCTTGGGAGCCCATATGACCCCTAACAACACCATATGGCCCCTTAGGACACCATATGACCCCATAGAACACCATATGACCCCTTTTAACATCATAGTACATGACATGACCCCTTAGGACACCATATGACCCCTTAGGACAATATGATGCCCTAATGGGTCATATGGTGTTCTAACACATGTGTGGTCCCTTAGGACCCCATATGACCCCTAACGACACTATATGACCATTTAGGACACTATATGACCCCTTAGAATACCATATGACCCCTTAGGACACTATATGACCCTTCAGGACACCATATGACCCCTTAGAACACTATATGACCCCTTAGGACACCATATGAGCCCTTTTAATATCTCGGTACACCATATGACTCGTCTGGACACCATATTCAACCTCTCGGGACACCATATGACCCCTTTTAACATCCTAGTACACGACATGACCCATTAGGACACCATATGATCCCTTAGGACATTCATATGGTGTTTAGAGGGGTCATATGGTGTCCTTAGGAGTCATATGGTGTCGTTAGGGGTCATAAGGGTAACTAAGGGGCCACACATGTGTTAGCACACCATATGACCCCTTAGGACACCATATGACCCCTTAGTACAATATCATGTCCTAATGGATCATATGGTGTCCTAAGGGGTCATATGGTGTTCTAACACATGTATGGCCCCTTAGGACCCCATATGACCCCTAACGATACCATATGACCCCTTATGACACCATATGATATCCTAATGGGTTATATGGTGTCCTAAGGGGTAATATGTTGTTCTAACACATGTGTGGCCCCTTATGACCCCATATGACCCCTAACAACACCATATGACCCCTTACAATACCATTTGACTCCTTACGACACCATATGACCTCTTAGGACACCATATGACCCCTTAGGACCCCATATGACCCCTAACGATACCATATGACCCCTTATGACACCATATGATATCCTAATGGGTTATATGGTGTCCTAAGGGGTAATATGTTGTTCTAACACATGTGTGGCCCCTTATGACCCCATACGACCCCTAACAACACCATATGACCCCTTATAATACCATTTGACTCCTTACGACACCATATGACCTCTTAGGACACCATATGACCCCTTAGGATAACTTATTGTCCTAATAGGTCATATGGTGTCCTAGTGGGTCATATGGTGTTCTAGCACATGTGTGGTCCCTTAGGACTCCATATGACCCCTAACGACACAATATGACCCCTTAGGACACAATATGACCCCTTAGGACACCATATGATCCTTTTAAACACCATAAGACCCCTTAGGACAATATGATGTCCGAAGGGGTCATATGGTGTCTAAAAGGGTCATATGGTATTCTAACACATGTATGGCCCCTTAGGACCCCATATGACCCCTAACGACACCATATGACCCCTCAAGATACCATATGACCCGTAAAAACACCATACTACCCCTTTGGAAACTATATGACCCCTTAGGACACCATAACACCCATTAAGACAACATATGGTGTCCTAAGGGGTCATACGGTGTCGTTAGGGGTCATATGGGGTCCTAAGGGGCCACACATGTGTTAGAACACCATATGACCCCTTAAGATGTCATATGGTGTCCTAAAGGGTCATGCCATGTACTAGGATGTTAAAAGGGGTCATATGGTGTCTTAAGGGGTCATATTGGGTCTTAAGGGGTCATATGGTGTCATTAGGGGTCATATGGGGTCCTAAGGGGCCACAAACGTGTTAGAAAACCATATGACCCCTTAGGACATCATATTATCATAAGGGGTCATATGGTGTCCTAAGGGGTCATGTTATATACTCAGATGTTAAAAGGGGCCATATGGTATCCTAAGGGGTCATATAGTGTTCTACGGGGTCATATGGTGTTCTGAGGAGTCATCCTAAGGTTTCATATGGTGTCTTAAGGGGCCACACATGTGTTAGAATACTATATGACTCCTTAGGATATCATATTGTCCTAAGGGTTGATATGGTGTTTTAAGGGGTCATATGGTGTTGTTAGGTGTAATATGGGGTCCTAAGGGGGTACACATGTGTTAGAAAACCATATGACCCATTAGGACATCATATGATCCTAAAGGGTCATATGGTGTCCTAAGGGGTCATATAGGGTCCTAAGGGGCCACACATGTGTTAGAACACCATATGACCCCTTAGGGTGTCATATGGTGTCCTTAAGGCTCATATGGTATCCTCAGGGGTCATGTCATACATGTCAGGATGTTAATAAGGGTCATATGGTATCCTGAGGTCATATGGGGTCCTGAGGGGCCACACATGTGTTAGAACACCATATGACACCTTAAGACACCATATGACACCTTGGGACATCATATTGTTCTAAGGGGTCATATGGTTCCTAAGGGGTCATATCGTACATACCAGGATGTTAAAAAAGGATCATATGGTGTCATGAGGGGTCATATGAGGTCCTAAGGGGCCACACATGTGTTAGAACACTATATGACCGCTTAGCATACCGTATGACCCTTTAGGAGATCAAATTGTCCTAAGGAGTCATATGGTGTCCTTAAAGCTCATATGGTGTCCTAAGGGCTCATGTCGTGTACTAGGATGCCAAAAGGGGTCATATGGTCTTCTGAGGGGTAAATAGAGAGGTCGAGGGAAGGAGGGAGGGACATATGAATAGAGAGGAAGAGAGAGAGGAAGAGGGAGATAGTGATAATTTTAGAGGGGGGAAATAGATAAAGAGAGGTGGAGAGGGAAGGAGATAGAGACATGTGAGATATACAAAAGTGGAGGGGAGAGTTTGAGTGAGGGAGAGGAGGGGTATTCAAAGAGAGAGAGGAAAAGAGAGGTATTCTTTACTCCACCTTTCTATCAAGTACCCATCTATTTATACTCTCTATCTCCCCTCTCCCTTTATATATTTATCTCTTCTCTCTAGATATGGGTATCTATCTTCCCTCCTCTTTTTATCTCCCCTATCCCTCTCTCTACCTACCTCTCTTTCCATCTCTATCTACTTTTATCTCCCCTAATTCTCTACCTCCTTCCCTCAATTCTACTATTTATCTCACCTCTCTCTCTCTCTCTCTCCATCTCCATACTCTCTCTCTACCTACTTATCTTTATCTACCTGACCTCTCTTTAAATACCTCTCCTTCTCTCCCTCACTCCAAGTCTACCCTCCACTTTTGTAGATATCACCTATCTATATCTCTCTCCTTCCGTATCCACCTCTCTCTATCTATTTTACCCCTCTCAAATTATCACTATCTCCCCTCTTCCTCTCTCTCTTTCTCTATATATATCTCCCTCCCTACAAAACCTTTATTTATATCTTTTCTTCTATCTCCCAAACCTTCCCTTACCACTTCTATCAATCTCACTCTTTCCCCACTTTCTCTATCTATTACATTTTTCTCAACCTACATCTCTCTCCTTCCCCACCTATATCTCTACCTCTCTCTAGAGTGAGATAAAGAGGTAGAGAGGGGATAGAAGGGAGATAAAAGTAGAGAGGGAATGTGAGAGAGAGAGATTTTGGTAGGGAGGGAGAGAAATGTATGTAGAGAGAGAGATGTTGGTAGGGAGGGAAAGAAAGGTATGTAGAGAGAGAGAGATAGGTATATGTAGAGAAATAGAGGTAGGTGGGGAGTGAGGGGATGTGTAGAGATAGATGAGATAGAGAGTAAAGAGTTAAGGATGTGAGAGAGAGGTAGAAATAGGACTATATTTTGGGAGAGAAAGGAGAGAGTGAGATAGATAGGTAAAGAGGAGATAAAGGGGAGATAAAAGTAGAGAGGGAAGGAGGGAGAGGTGGAGAGGTAGAGATGGAGAGAGAGAGATCTCGAGTGGGGGAGAGATGTATGTAGAGAAAGATAAGTTGGTAGAGAGAGAGAGAGAGAGAGAGAGAGAGAGAGAGAGAGAGAGAGAGAGAGAGAGAGAGAGAGAGAGAGAGAGAGAGAGAGAGAGAGAATTATATATGTATAGAAATAGACATAGGTAGGGAGTGAGGGGAGGTGTTTAGAGAGAGAGGAAATAGAGAGTAGAGAGTTAGGGATGTGAGAGAGAGAGATAGAGAGATAGGTCTATATTTAGAGATACAAAGAGAGAAGAGTGAGATATAGAGGTAGAGAGGGGATAGAGGAAGAGTCATATGGAGAGAGAGATAAGTCCATAGCTCAAGGAAGATAAAGGGAGCTAGAAAATGTTGATAGGAGCCTGCTGATTACTAAAATTTGACGGTCTGAAAAATTTATAAGATCTTCTAAAATCTATAATTTTCATTATAACTCCTAGAGATTTGAAACCACTTTCAAACATCTTGCCAATATAGATATGGAGAGAGACAAGTCTAGAGATGAAGGAAGATAAAGAGATCGAGATAAAGAGAACTAGAAAATGTTCAACTGCTGAAAACTAAAATTTGACTAAGTCTGATAATTTATAAGAACTTCTAAAATCTAGAATTTGCATTATAACTCCTAGAGATCTGAAACCACTCTCAAACATCCTACCAATATATACATGAAATATAACTTAAATTATTATACTTAAATGTTATATTTCATGTATATATAGCTTATTTTTAATAAATTAAAAAAAGGGATCCCGTTTCTTAGATTTAGGCTTGGGATCCCGTCATGAAATGGGATCCCATTTCAA
The DNA here is from genome assembly GCF_030272615.1 of Cryptomeria japonica. Classification (NCBI taxonomy): domain Eukaryota; kingdom Viridiplantae; phylum Streptophyta; class Pinopsida; order Cupressales; family Cupressaceae; genus Cryptomeria; species Cryptomeria japonica. The sequence continues at coordinate 259,778,580 of NC_081413.1, forward strand.
AATTTGGCTTTGGACCCCGAATCATAACGAGATCCCATTTTGTTTCTCATGCGCTCTACGTGATTTTCCATTTTTTTCTAAGTGTGAAACTTCCACACTAAGTGGACTCAACTTCTTGCACTTACCAACAGGCCAATACAATCAACTACGTCAGACTATGGTGAACTATTGACTATTTTGATATTTCATATGTGAAAAAGGGCATCATATGTTAATCATTTGCAACTCAATGGAAGATACTAGTTAATAAAGGCCAAGTATGGGATACTTCTCATGAGTAAACAATATTGAAACTATGTGAAATGTGATATATTCAACTATTGTACTTTAAGACTGGTAAAATTGTATAGAACATTGGTTCATTAAAAGAGGGACGATGAATTCTTCATATTCATTAAGCATGGATTCATCCTTGTACTCATGAGAGAGCATGTTTCTATCTCAAGGGCATAAGTATGAAGTTTTTATTAAATTAATCTAGGGTTTTGTCGAAGAAAGGTTACATTATAAGAGTATAAGTTATCTCAAGTTTGTAGTCTAGCATGTGAAACTTGGGTCCAATCATAAATGACAACCAATGATCCTCATAGAGTTAGTATGTAGTAGCATAGAGACAAACATGATGACTTGGAAACCTTTGGGAATCTAATTCGACTGAGTAGGGTGATGAACAATGACTTCAAGAGTTAGTGAGATTGCAATTACACTAAAACCTTCAGCCAAGGTGATGTTACTTTCGTAAGCATCAACCAGTTCGTTAATCTAGATACACAACCTAGTCAGAGGTCATACTAGTTAGGGGTATCCTATGGTATATGACCGACTAGGGATATATGTAGGATTATACATCAGTCTCAGATGGCATGAGTTCAACTTACTATTACCTCCCTGCGAAGGGTCAGGCCAATCCAGTCCAATTTGGCATGGGGGACTAGTAAGTCCATGGTTGGGCGGAAAAACACTCTGATGATACTTTCCCTCCTCAATAGTCTATTGGGAAAGTTTTGAAAGATCAAAATTTTGGCATATGGAAAATGTATCTTCTAAACTGCTCTATTTCATTTAATTTAAAATGTTAAACTTTTCATTTGTATCAAATATTTTTCTCATGGCATAGATCTCTATTCAAATCAAGTTTTAGTTTAATGTTGTAAGTGAAAAAAAAAAGTTACAAGTTTTTCCTTTCTTTTTTGCTTCAAAGATGTAAAAGATGTAATTTAAATGTGCATAGATTTTTGCTCGTTACACTTCCTTATTTGGACAACTTGCTCTTGAAATTAGTTCCATATGATGGTTGATGATCCTTATTGATGGTAATCAAACTAGAATATTCTTTACACCAACATAACACTTATTCAACCCCCCCCCTCAGTATTCTTGGATTCCTTCAATTCCAACACAGACATCTCAGATGAGTCTCCATCTGAATCTTCCATACTGTGTAATTTGTTCCATCAAGCCTCAGAATATCCCTTCAAAAGATAGCTCCAGAAGAACTGGATGAACTGAATTGTTAGTCTCCATAGGATCTTCCTCAAGCGGTTAAGCAATCTGTAGAGAGGACCAAAGCTCTGATACCAATTGTTAGAGAGTTCAAATAATCGAAAGACAACTGAGGGGGGTGGGGTGAATCAGTTATTATAGATTAAAGGAACCATTAGCAATTTAAATTTTAATATCGAAACCCAAAACATTAATACTGGAATATTAGCTAATCCAATTAAGAATAAACAATAATCACAGAATAAAAGCCATCCACATAACACCAAGATTTGTACGTAGAAAACCTAGTAAAGGGAAAAACCATGGTGGGAAGCCTACCCACAATCAGATAATACTTCTATAGTAAGTATGTGAATTACAATTGAGGGGTCTGCACTTGCAAGAAGGCCAACAACCTAGAGCGCACTACTCATCACAAAAGGAGCCTCACTGACTACATATAAATCCAAACTATAATCTAGAGAAGTGTTGAACTGCAAAAGACAACATCTCCTATGGCTGAGTACAGTTTTGGTTAAGCTCAATACCGAAGGGCTAAATCCTCTTACATAAACCCAATTCGATCTCCAATGATCGACAAACTCCTCTGACTGAATGATATTACATTATTCGCACACTACATTCCTTAACCATGACCTCTTGTATTCGTTATGATGATCTACAATGAGATCTTACATCTATATATACAAACCATCAATCATAAATAGTCAAGTCGGCCACCAAACAATAAAATAATTACATAATTACAAACCATGTCGTCCTTAGACCAAACAAATAATATCAATACATAAGACATCTCGGAAGTACATCAATAGGTCCTATCCACACATTACATTAAAGCTGGTCCATAACCTAGATCAATCGGGACCAAGTATAGGTCCATACGCTACAACAATGATCTCCATCTGCCAAGTCTCAAACATGATCACCAACAACATCCTAAAACTCCATCAGAAGTTGCACCAACACCACTAATGCAATTCATCAAAAATCTCTGCTGATGAAACCCTCATCGGAACCAGATCTTCTAAGCAAGCAGGATAACATCCGATCTCCAGACCAAAACCAACTTACCAAATATGAGTATAAGTATCATGAACAAGCTAATTCCATCATTAGACTATACCGAAGCCTACCAGATCATGTTGAATCCAAGTTAACCAGAAACCACTCAACCTACCGGGACTAGAAGGGTGTCGGTAAAGCATCCAAATAGCCAGTGTTGACATCAATGACAAAACATCAATGCAACACATAATCAATTCCACCAAATGGCCAACAGTGTATGCATGTTTTAATAAGGTTAAAATTGATGAAATCGGTAGAACATTGATTCACCCCCCCTCTCAGTGTTCTTGAATTCCAACAATTGGTATCAAAGCCTTGTACCTTGGAGGAAGTTTAATAGCTTGAGGGAGATCTTGAATCTGGAATCCATGGATATGGGTTTGGAAAAGCAACTTCAGATGGCACTCAAATATTATGATGTTGAAAGAATGAAGAACTTGAAGTTACAAAATGAATTGAATTATGCTCAGGAATTCATTCTTGTCCTACTGGAGAGGTTGTCATTTGTTCAAGCTGGGAGGAAGGAACTTTTGCAAAATCAGGATGATGAAGAGAAAGTTACACTTAAGGAACAATGTCAGAAGCTGAGTCAGGAGAACATGGTTATGAGAAATGAAATGCAAGCTATAACTATGAGAATGTCTAAAGAGATTGAGGACCAGAAGAAAAAGGAAGAAAATATTGTTGTATCTCTAAAGAACAAATTTGAAGAATGTGGTAGGTTGGTTCATGAGAATGATATGTTGAGAACTAATTTAGTACAATCCCAGAGTAATGAACAAGAGCTTGAGAGACAAATGATAATTCAGATAGATGATCTAACTACTGCAAGTGAGTACAAAGAAAAATTCAAGATTAGTTCAGCACAACTGGATGAGTTATTGAAGAGACAAAGACAGAATGGAGATTGTAGTGGACTTGGATTTGAGAAAGGACAGAGTTCCTGTACTGCTAATGAAGATCAAAACCATAAGGCACCGATAAGGCAGTTCAATGCTTTTAAATTTAATGGTAGATATTTTATTTGCAATAAATTTGGTCACATGGCTAGGCAATGTAGAAATAGAGCAAATCAGAACAATAATTATGCTCCTAGTCAATGTTCTAAATGCAATAAGTATGGTCATAAAACAAAAGATTGTAGAATGAATGTAAAATGTTATGCATGTAGAAAATTTGGACATGTGGCTAATCAGTGGAGCTCAAGCAATTATACCAATTTTAGCAAAGCAATTCAAAAGAACAATGTTACATGTTATGCATGTAATGAGGTTGGACATATTGCTAAATTTTGTAGAAGCGAAAATCTACCGGTTGGTAATGGAGAATAAAATGAGAAAGGGAAATAAAAGGTTAATGAAATCCGACAAGATCATACCTAGAGATGGGTTAGAAAGACTGAAGAACAATTTGCAAATGGGAATGCATCGGTTACTTATCTGGCAGAGGAGGTTGCTCTTGCACTGATAGGTAGCTCATTCGATAACTGAGGCAGATGCCTTAGGGGTAGGAAAAATTCATGAAGATGTTGCATATGCCCTGAGAAGAGGTTCTGGAAAATGTTCTAAACATTGGAGATGCTTATCCGACATAGATATGTTTTGTTAAAGATCTGGTATCTTTCACCGGAAGTCATTAATGTTAATGAAAGATTAGGGTTTTTCCTAGAGGATAAAAGGTTGAATCTACTTAATTCTTGATCACCTTGCATTCAGAGCGATTTAGTGTGATTAAGAGCGATTTCGTGCGATCAGATATCTTCTTGAGCGATTTCACCGACGATTGAAAGAAGTCTTTAGGGTTTTTCACCAGAAGCGATTCACAGGGATTTTTATTTAATCATGGAAGTGGGATCATCATCTATACCTATCTTTGTTACAAATTCGACTGTAGTTGAGGTCAAGGACTGTCCCAGGCCAATTTTCAAGCAATATCCTCATGTGGCTACCCTAGAAGATTTGGTTGGATCTTTTTCCCGTGTCCTGGAAGGAGTTGTGTATGTCGAAGATGTTAGGGCATATATACATTGTCACATTGAAGATTTGGGAATGACCAATATCAAGAACATGTACATGACTGAACTTATGGGAGATTCTGGAAAGATTAAGTCTAAGTACAAGCACATTGAGGATCTAGGGTTTACTGACATTTTGGACATTCCAGAATTCAAAGATGAAATCACTAGGTATGTTTTGAGAAGAGTACATGGAGAGTTTATCTGGTTAGATAGATCTTATAAGATAACAAAGGAGGCCATTAGGGAAATCACCGGTTTACCATAGGTTGAGCAGCGTCTAGATAAGAAGGTTTCTAAAGATTATGTCAACAAGATTACTAGCACAACATTAGACAGGAGATCTATGAGAATAAGCACTATCACCGACACAGACATCAGATTTGGTAGCATGGTCATCGGTTATAAGGTAAAACAATCAAACCGACAAAATTCTATTTCTAGCTCCTGCATTTTCGCAGCTTATGAGATGATGAGAGAAAATGAGAAATTGGATCTATGTGGTTAGATGTTGGATGAACTGTTGATAAACCTAGGAAAGATTAAAGGAGAAAAGAAAGGAACTTTCTGGTATGGTAACCTAATTGTCTGCTTAATGCTATTTTTCATGAATGAGACTCTCGGTTTTGGGAAGAGACAATGGGCATTTGATATCCCGATAGGAAGGCAACTAAACCAGTCAATTGCTACATTGGGCAGTCAAAGGGATGACAAAGTATGGGGATATTTTAAGGCATTTCAGAAGGCTATGGAATATAGAGAAAGGGTTCCTAAGCATATTGTTGAGAAATACTTAACTGATATATGATTCATGGTGAAGAAAGATGAAACACTCATGGAAGTTGTCAAACCCCAGAAGATCTGGATTAAGGAAATGGGCTATGAAGTGGATACACAGATTTTAGATGCTTATGCAAAAATGGTGATTGATGCACCTATTGATGAAGCTGTGAAGCCCTGTGGTACTTCCAAATAGAAGACACAAGAGGTTGAAATTGAGTTCAACCAAAAGAAGAGAGAGAAATAAGAAGGTAAGGCAAGCAAGTTTGTGGAAAAGGTCTCATAGGACATCAAAGCATTGATTGATGTTGTCCCAAAGAAAGACAGGAAGAGAAAAGAACCAGAAGTATTCATCAAGTCTATTACAGCAAAGTCTACATATGAAGATGACACACCCCTGGCTTTCGGCACATAAGCAAGCACCAAAAGTAACACCTTCAACTCCATCCGATACTGGAAGAAGGAAGAAGAAGGGAGACATTGATATGGAAATGTAACTATCATTCCACCAAAAACTTGTGCAGAGTTAGTTTCTGAGATTACTAAGGATGGTATGTTAAAGAATGTACAGTTTTATCATGAACATTTAGAGGATGATGAACAAAGAGAAATAGAGGAACCAGTATTATTATATTTGAATATTTATAAGAAAACCTTGATAGAAATTGAAGACCAAATACCGACAGAATTGTATGATATGTTAGATGCTAGGAGATTGTCAGCAATGCAAGAGGACAAGCATATTAAGATACATGAATTGTTATATGTTTGTGTTTCTTTTGCTCCAGAAGAAATGGATAGGACACTTGAGGTTGCAAATAGAAAAATATTTAACATCAAACATAGAATAACCAGTCTTATGTTAGGAAGAGTAAATGAGATAATCAAGGAGACCAACAAGGCATGGGTTAAGTTCTTTGAAGAGAACCGTGGCTTTTATACTTCACCAAAATCTAAGAAAGATACTGCATACATCCCGGTTGAAGGAAAAGGAAAGGGTGTTATGGGTACTTCACCCTCAATTTTGAAAAACATTAAGATAGTGGAAATTAAGCCCCTGGTAGATACAAATGTACAGGCAAATGTTGAGATACTGACAAATACAGAAAGTGTAAAGGTTAATAATGTACAAGATACTAATGTTGAGGACAACAGTCCTCTAGATACAAATGTACAGAATGAGGTTACAGTTCCTACAGAGGAATTGACAGTTACAGAGACTGCACCAAGTGGCGAAGCCACTAGTGCAAGTGAGGAAGGTATAAAGGATAAAACATCAGAGGAGAAGAGAGGGGAATCCGACAGGGAATCGGTAGTAGGTCCATCATTGTTTTCAATTGACACCTCGCAGGTTGAAAAGAAAAACATAACCGAGATGAGTCCTACTGAACTCATGATGATTGTTGCATAAAAAAATGATGAAGGAATGATCTATGGATAAAGGGATTATTGATCAGTTTATCACTATTTTGCATAAACTAGTCCTGGAGTGCAAGTTTGATTGAGAAGCGAGCCCATCCGGCAAGCTTAAGATAATTATAGAGCACATTTCAAAGGATTTTCAATCCTTGCAGCAAATTTAAAACCGGCAAGCACTGGAGAGGTTCACACAAGCAAAAAGAGCTATATTTGATTAAGTAATTGAGTCTGAGAGGAAGAAGATTGATGAAAAGTTGAAATTGATAGATAATTCTTTAAAGCAGTGTACAAATATTTATAGGTATGTTGTAACACATATGTACTTACAGTTAATGTGGATAAGAAGATTAATGAATTTCAGGAGAAAATTGCAGGTATAGCCAATTCTTTTGATGGATTGAATTCATTAACTACATCCATTGATGGTCAGATTTGGTTTTGGAAGCCCAAATTTCTGTTCTTGAGAAAGAAAAAGACAAAATCATAAGAAGAGCTAGAAGTCTTAAAGGCTTGGTGAGTCCCCGGTTAGATTCACTCAGTGTACATAAGGAGTGTATGGGTATGGTTGGTAAGCCCACATCGACAAAGTTAAGTGGGAAAGAGTCATTTGCTTATATACTAAATGGACTTGTATCTATTTCTAGCACTTTCAAATCTGGTTGGGATACTTATCTTGAGCTATTGGAGAAGGCATATCCAAAAAATTTCAAATTTGTTAAGCTCCGGTAAGGTATTTTTGGGATATTCATTGTACAGTTTTGGATTTTTGGTATTCTTTTTGAAATTTTTGATGGCATTGATGTCAAAGGGGGCGTGATATAGATGTGAAAAATAAAAAGGGATTTGTATACATTAGGGGGAGATATGAAGTATTTTTTATTATGATCATAGATGAATATTCAGCTCAGGGGGAGCAGGTTCAGGATGAAATCGACAGATGAAACCATGATCATTTTTCACATGAGTGTTGCCATGAATGCCAAAGAGAGAGATTGTTGGCAACTGACACTCAATTGGTTGGTTTCACTATGTTGTCATTGATGGAAACATGGTATCTTGTTCCGACTTCATGTTTTGGTTCAGTTGTGTATCAACAGGCACTACACCGGCACCGACAGGATGAAAGGATTTATTTGGTTACCGGCAATGCAGGCTGACATGGTTTAGAATCAGGTTATCAATATTGGAGGTTGACATCTCTTGGATCCAACATCGGCAATTGTTTTTGATATTCATGTATTTATGTTATCTAGCCGACATGTTTATTGATATTGCAATTATCTTTGTAAGTCGACATAAGGCATGATAAATTGTATAGGGTATATAGGTCAATTGGATTAGATCATTTTGATATATGTGATAGGATGTGAATATGTATTAGGAAGGAGATGCGAAATATATCAGAGAGATTATGTATGTGAGGAGACTTATATAAGGGTAATTCCAATAAAGGGTTTCAAACTGGAACAAATAGAGCTTAACCGGAACTGTATTTTGGCATAGAAGATGTTATCTTAGCAGTTCAATCATTTCTCTGGATTGAAGTCTAGATTTATATGTAGTCAGTGAGGCTCCTTTTGGCTCCTTTTGTGATTGAGTAGTGTGCTCTAAGCTGTAAGCCTTCCTGCAAGTGCAGGCCCCTATATTTTGTAATATCTCTTCATATGGCCAATGGATTGATATTGGGTCACAAATCCCATCGTGGTTTTTCCTTTTTGAGGTTTTCCACGTATAATTATGTGTGTTATGGTTCTGATTTATGTGATTGGCTTATTGGTTGCTTTACTTCTTTCAATTCTTTATGTATTGGTATACCGGTTGGTGTATGCATGTTTTAATAAGGTTAAAATTGATCATACCGGTAGAACACTGATTCACCCTCCCCTCTCAGTGTTCTTGGATTCCAACATGTGTAGTGTAGGTTGTAATTTGTTTTCCTAACCTTTTGTTTTCTCACAATATAGGGTGCCATTTTGAGAAGGAATATGATTTGAATTTTAATTTTATCCTCCTCCCCCACACCTAAGAAGCCAAGAGTTAGGGCCATCACTCAAAATAGAAGTAATTATTATTATTTGGTTTTGTTGATTACCCAATTCCTCAAGATGTCCTAAATTAGATATAATAAAAGATGATGACCGGTATATGTATAACATGAAAATTGGACATAGTACAAATAGGAGAAAGATGAAAGGTAGTAACAACACTAGAAGGATAAAAATTAGGCATGTGGGATGGAAGGTGGAAACACAATTTATGAAATACAAGACATTCATAAAACTAGCAAAGTGAGCATGCAAAGAGTCAATAGAAGGGTAAAAATAATTGTTAGAAAAAAGAAAAGAGGTAGGAGCATGAAGAATCCAAAAACCAAAAGAAGTGGGAAGAGAATGAATATATGCCATGCACCATAAAGAAAAGTGGAATGATGAGAATAGATGAAGGAAGAAGTGGCCTAGGAGGGATGGGGAGAAACGTCAATTGTAATGCCCCACCAGGAACCCTAAAGGAAAACAAAACAACTAGGCAACTAAAGGGTGAAATATTTTTTTTTTTAAAGATTAAGTGCATTAACTATAACCATTGCACATCTAATAACACAACGAAAGACTAACACATGATTTCCTAAGGGTTACCAATGAAGATTAATTGTAGATTATATTAACACCATGGTTAATCCAATTGTCCATTAAATTAGATAAAGTAAATGCTTAAGTTTAAAACTACACATACATCTAAATTCCATAATGAAAGAATCAAGTATTCCCATGCATTCAATTTCCACAAAACATTTATACATAATATCAAAGCAACTAAATTAAAATACATTCCACTGACATACTATTACAATATCCATAATTACATGGCTTCCAAAAATGCCACAGATACAAAGTTACAATATCAAGGTTAAATAAAAGTCCGATACAATGACCACAAGGTCTCAACTGAACAATGATTCCGAACATGAGCTTGTACATGAATCACGAACCAATAAACACCAGCGAAGCCTTTCCTCGCCTGAAGATACAATCCAGAACATCCGATGGAAAGTGGCACTACCACCCGACCATGTGATCCCGAAATGAAACCACCCCACCGTGCTAGGAGATAGTAGAAAACCCTCAAGCAAGCAAAGTAAGACAAGTACAAAAGAACTACAAGACTCCACAAACATCCATGTGACTCAACTCACAAAACACTAGTGACTCTAAGGAGAGAGTGTCATCGCATAGCTTGATGGTTACCATGGTAGGCCTCCTAGGTCCCGACTCTATGTCCTGGTAACCTCTCCCGACTTCCGGCTCCAACTAAGTCTCATGTGGACCCTACCAATCCTTTCGTGAAGACAAGGTGGTAAGTTTGCCATTCCAGGCCTTCTCGTAACATTATGAGCCCTGTACAAGCACTACACCTATGCACAAGGTATATTATCTTAATTAATATTTATTCTACCCACCCCCTAATCAATTATTAGGTTATCACTTCTTAACTGACTTTCGACGGGTTATCCTGTCATCCACTTCGGGCATGAACCCCGCTCGAAAGCCACTCTCTCTCATAGGACACTAATAGGAAAGGTCTCTCTATGAGAACTCTATGGAAAAACAGACAACCATAACTAATCCTGACAAACCACAGGTGGATACACAATCACTAACCCAAGATTGACCATTTGGACAAAACACACAATGGCTCACATCAATAAGGTTATACAACAACACCTGACCAAGGAGATATAATAACATAGGACACAATGACCATTCAACCAGAATTGCAACAGAATTGAGCTTGATTGCAACACCATTAACACAAGATCCTAATACAGGCAATCTTTTCTTTAAACAGACAATAGCATAAATAACTTGCAATTAAAGATTTTGCAGAAAATAAGAATTACAACTATATTGGTACAAATAAATGAATTTTGTCATTTGTCTAATAAGGTTCAAATCAAGCTCATAAAAATTAATCTCCTAATGTATATGTTCATAAGTTATTAACAACCAGATCTAATTTGAGTATATCAATAATCTAAATTAAATCCCAAATTAAATATATATATATATATATATATATATATATATATATATATATATATATATATATATATTATAATTACATAATATGTATATTCTTTCATATGAAAAGTCATAATGGCGGAGTGAAGCAGGTTCGATGGTTTCAGGCGTCACGAGGGTTTTAACTACAGAGAGGATGCAGGGAGGAGATGGCCTTTCGGGAGAAATCACAGTCACGGCTGCAGGGCAAATGGTCGAACATCACAACGTCAACGCTCCTAGGCATGGAAGGCTCTGGGGAATGCCACGCCATGGGTGAGAAAGAGAACGGAAGGTCCTAAATCACCATGGAAGAGATCGACAGGTTTCTTTTGGGAATATCACGATCTAGGAAATGGCCCTAAAGTGGATTTCAATATTGTGAAGGAGAAATTCTGGCAACCAAACATGTCTTCCGAAGCGGTTAAGATCCTAGAGGTAAACCCTAATGCCATTTTTAATCTTGTTATGACTATTGAGCTTTCAAACGATGCATGGAAAGATTCTCTCAGCTTTCTTATAGACAAAGGCCTTTTTGTTAAATGGAGTGGGATATGGCCGACTTTCACCAAGTTTAGGAAATGGTGTGATAAAAACTGGGGTGAAGGTATGGATCTGAAAACTTTGGGTAACGACTATTATTTAGTAATATGCCCAAAAACTCGGGACAAAGATTGGATTCTAGAAAATGGCCCTTTTTTATTGAAGGAAAAGGTTTAAACATTTCAACTTGGACTCCAAATTTCAATCCAAGTGAAGCCTCAATAGAAAAAACCCTGATTTGGATTAAATTACCAGGCCTACCTCAGGAATATAAGGATTCAGAAACCCTAAAACAAATAGGCAACCACTTGGGGGAGTTTGTAATGTCAGAAGAAATTGTAGACCCAACTGACTATAGTATGATTTCAAGGTTATGCATAAATTAGCAGACAATGCACAACCTACCAGATACTCTAGAAATTAAAACGGGGGTGGGGATTTGGAAACAAAAAACAATGCTGGAGGAAGATATGGAATCCTGTGCAAAACGCACCAATAAAATCCATCCACCGGGTTTTTGTAATACTGAAACAAAAGGTAAAGAGAGTATGCCACAAGTTCTAGAGAAGGAAATCATTAGATTGACTGAAGGATATCAGGGAGAAACATAGTGGAATGAGAAAGATTGGCAGATTCACCCTCAAGCAGTATGCAGTGGAGACTTTGTCAAGGGAATTAGGCCGATCACAGTCAACTATCAGAAGACAATCATTGATGAGACTTTCATGGCAGAGGTTCACTCATTTGATCATTTAAATGAGAACAAGGAGCCAGAGGAAAGTTTCGAAGGCCACTTACACATTAACACTGGGAAAGCAGGAATTTTATCAGGAGATGGATTTAGGGAAGGTGAAAAGAGGGAGGTGACCTTTGTTGAGGAGGGAAGCAAAATAGACCCACTAGAAAACAAAGCCTCGCCTCAAGAGGAAGAGACTTCATCTACTCAAATGTGTAAGGTAATCATTAAGGCTACACAGGAGGGGACCAAGAAGACCACTCCCTCCCCCAATGAAGAGATATTTGGGATGGACAACATTATCTGATCAAATCAAGCGATTGATACAAACTTGGAGCAATTCCAATCTTCGAGCAACTCAGAGAAGTCAAGAAAAAACACAATTTCACCAAGGGAGGACATAATATATAAGGATATCCAAATCTCTCCAATCAGAAATTTAAACAATTCCTTTGAAAAGGTAGAGGACAACGGTGGGGATTTTTCTGGATCAGATTATGATTATGGATCCTCAGGTTTCCAGGATGAAGAGGATGTATTAGGAATGATAGCAATAGAAGGAATATCAGGGAGGTGATCACTAGAAACCTCCCTATCCCTCCAAACCAAGGCCAAGGTTGGGGAGAAAAAGAAAAGAGGACCAAAGTCAAATAAGTTCAAACTGGAATTGGCAGGTAATGCAGCAGGCCAAAGCAAATTGAGATCGGGAAAAGGCTATGCCTTTTCTCGAGAGAAATGAGGACCCTCTCATGGAATGCCAGGAGTTGCAATGCCCCTGACAAGATTCACTTGATCAAACGATGCATTGATCAAGTAAGGCAAGACATTTTTCTATTACAAGAAACAAAGATCAAAGAAGAGGATGTGAGTGTGTTTTCTAGGAAATTTCAAACATGGAAGTGTAGTATGGTAGGAGCTCAAGGTGCCTCTGGAGGCCTAGAAGCTCTTTGGAAGGATTCAGTAGTTGAAGTGGTTGTTGTTAGGGCCACTCGTTGGTGGTAATGGCTGAAGATCAAATCACTGCAACTCCAGACAAGTTTCTTTCTTTTCAATGTCTATGGGCCTACTAATACAATTATGAAAAATCAAGTTTGGAGTGAGATCTCTGAAATTTTGAGTAGTGACAAGGAAAATGTATTCATACTGGGAGGAGACTTCAACGCCCTACTTCGATCTTCAGACAAAATGGGGGGTGTGGGTTGGAATAGGCAGAGTCAAAGAGATTTCAGCTCCATTGTTATAAGGGTAGGATTGACTAAAATTCCATTCAAAGCGGGGGATTTCACTTGGACCAACAGAAGGAGTGGCTTCCTAAATATTGCTGAAAAACTAGATAGGCTTTTTATAGCTAGGGATTGGACAGAGAGTCAATGGACTAGTGAAGCGGAGATACTTCCTATCACAGGATCAAACCATTATCCCATATGCCTAAGGATTCAAGATGAAAGTGTCCCAGTGAGATGTCCATTCAAATTCGAGGCAATGTGGCTTCGAGACGGAAGCATCAAAAACCTCATTAACCAATGGTGGAAACACAAACCGGTAAATTCAGGTAATAAAGCTTTCACTTTCTTTAAAAAATTACAATTTGTAAAAGAAAAACTAAAGTAGTGGAATAGAGAATCATTTAGAAATATCTTCAGAGATAAGCTGGTTCTAGAAAAAGACTTGAAAGTCTTACATGAGCAAATTATCAGCAATGGGATGGATGAGGATTGTTTCAAAAGGGAGAAAATACTGAGCACAAATTACTTGGAGGTGTTAGCTATAGAGGAGATATACTAGAGGCAAAAATCCAGAGAAACTTGGTTAAAAGACGGTGACAGGAACACAAAGTTTTTCCACACCTCAGCAAAAGTTAAAAGAGCACATAACAAGATATCCTCAATAAAAAACAAAGAGGGCATAACAATCTCAGACATAGATGAAATCAATCGGGCTGCAATAGAGCATTTCTCTGAAATTTTTAATAGGTTGGAGAATCAGGAGGAAAATATCCCTCGTATTCTAGAGGTCATCCCCTCATGTATAATGGCAGACCACAACAGAAGGTTGATGGAGCAGGTCACAATGGTAGAGGTTAAAAAGGCAGTTTTTTAGTTTAGGTACTGAAAAATCGTCTGAATCGGATGGCTTCCCAGCTCTTTTCTTCCAAAAATTTTGGGACATTTTGGCTGAAGATATCCTTGAAGTGGTAGAGGAGTCTCGGAAGGGAGGTTTCATTTTAAGGGATTTCAACAATACTTTCATCGCTCTGATCCCAAAGAAGGCGGAAATCAACTCTTTTGATGACTTTTGCCCGATATCGCTTTGCAATTCCATTTATAAAATCATTTCAAAAGTCATTGCAAATAGATTAAAACTAATTTTGGATATTGTCATTTCAAGCGAACAAAGTGGCTTTGCTCCAAACAGATCTATTTTTGAAGGCATTATCCTGGCCCACGAAGTTGTCCACTCTATTCGGACAACAAGGGCTGAGAAGATGATGATCAAAGTTGACATTAGGAAAGCATATGATGAGGTAAATCGAGACTTTCTTATAAAAGTTCTTCAGAGGTTCGGTTTCAGAGAAGATTGGATTGTCTGGGTCATTAGTTGTATCAGCACTCCCCAATTCTCAGTCCTTGTCAATGGCAGTCCCCAAGGTTTTTTTGAATCCACAAAAGGCATAAGACAAGGTGACCCTCTCTCACCTTTCCTCTTCATTATAATGGCAAAAGTGCTCGGACGCCTCGTATCCAAAAGATGGGAATTGGGTGCTTGGAAGGGAGTCCAAATAGCAATAGGTGTAAACCCTATAGCACACCTGCAATTTGCAGATGACACCTTTTTAGCTAGAGATGCTTCGGTTAGGGAAGGAAAGGTAATGAAAGAAACACTCGACATCTATGAAACAACATCAGGTCAAAGAGTTAATTGGCATAAGTCGGAAAATTATTTCTTCAACTGCAAACAATGTAAGCAAAGGGAGATATGCAGAATTTTGGGAATGAGAATGGGGTCTTTACCGGGCAGATATCTAGGAATTCCTTTTTTTGGAGGAGCAAACAGATCAGAATTGTGGAAGAAATTATTTGATAGTTGCATTAATAAAATGGAGGGGTGGAAAATTAGATGGTTAACATCAGCTGGCAGAATCCTTATGCTTGAGACAGTTGTGTCAGCCATTCCAATTTATTCAATGATGTGCCTTAAAATACCTAAAAAGGTCATCAATTCAATCCAACAAAAGATGAGAATTTTTTTTGGAATGGGGCAAATGATCAAGAGAAAATCCCACTGCTGGCATGGGAGAAAATTTGTCAAGCTAAGGTAAGAGGACGTGCAGGTTTGAGGGATTGGAAAAAAATGAACTACGCTCTAGGAGTTAAATTAGTTTGGAATATCTACTCTAACCCACACCAGTTGTGGGTAAAAGTGCTAAGAGCAAAGTATTTAGATTCAATAGAGGATCATAGAATCTTCACGATTTGTAACCAACCCAAAGGATCAGCAATATGGAACTTCATATTGGAATGTTGCAAGGTAATAACAGACCATCTAACATGGCGGCTTGGGAATGGAGCAGAGGCCAAGTTCTGGGAGGATTCTTGGGCAGGCCATCCTGCCTTGAGAGAAATGGAGGACTTCACAGAGACAAAGGAACTGTTAGTGCAGTTATGGGGAGATAAAGTGAGGGATTACATGTATAGCGCTGATGGAGTTTTAGGAAGAGAATGGCACTGGAAAGATCTGTCAAATACAGGATTGTCTATTCAGGAACAACAAAGACTCCAAAATGTGTTGGATCAAAGGAAGATTTGCCTCATTGATAAAGAGAACAAGGTAATATGGTGTGGGGCTAAGGATGGTAAATACTCAGTCAAATTGGGATATCAACTTTTGGAAGGAAGAGAGGAGACTCAATCAAAAACATGGGCCCTCTTCTGGAGAAAAGAATGTCTTCCAAAAGCAGGTGCCTTTGCATGGCTAGTTGTGAAAGGTAGAATTTTAACAGGAGAAAGAAGGAAAATACTCGGTTTTGTGGGACCATCAAAGTGTGTCAGGTGCAATCAGTCGGAAGAAACTGTAGACCACCTGCTCCTCACATGTGAAGTGGCACAAAATTTTTGGTCTGAACTCTAGAGGAACCTAAATTGGCAGGGACCATTACAAAGCTCCCTAAAGGAGGTTTTTGAGAGTTGGCCAAGACAACCTAGGAGGTCAACTCTCTCTTGTGTGTGGAAAATCAATCCTTCCATAGTTATATGGGAGATATGGAAGGAACGAAATAGAAGGATTTTTCAAGATATGATAGAGGACGAGAGGAGGTTATTATCAAGAATTAATAGAGCTATCGAAGAGGTGGTAGGTTCGGTAGCATCACAAACTTACTCATTATCCACCTCTTTCACTTTAATGGACAAACATATCCAAAAGGCATGGCTAGGCATTAAAATTAGACATGGGTCAATTTTAGTGAAAAAAGGGAAAAGGCAAATGTCAGAGGAGGCTCAATGGAAACCACCAGAGAAGGGATGGTTTAAAGTAAATTTTGATGGTGCAACACAACAACATGGCCAACTAGCAGGGGAAAGATTTGCATTATGGGATGACAATGGAGATCTTTTAAAATATGGAGCTAAAAAGCTTCGAAAGAGCACCAACAATGAGGTCGAGGCCCAAGCAGCGCTTTTAGGTATAAAATTAGCAAAAAAAGAAGGGGTGAAAAACCTCCATTTAGAAGGAGACTCTTTAATTATAATCCAAGCAATTATGAATGGAGAGATAAATGATTGGCATCTACAAGGCTTTTTAACAAAAATCTTAGCAAATCTAATTTAAAAAATAAAATATAAAATAAGCCACATCAGAAGAGCAGGCAACCAAACTGCAGACAATTTATCCAAATGGGCCCTGTCATTTGAGGCGGAAGGGGTTTTAAAAATAGATGATAATCATGGCCTATCATTTATGGGCGAGGCAATAGAGTAATGTTTGGGTTGTTGGATTCTGTGGAATGAGGTCGGGTGGATGTCGCCACTCTCAAGAGGGATGCATTGAGTGGCATGGATGAAGAGAAAGCTTGCACGGGGGAAGTAACACAATCTTAATTATAACAATGCGAGGGTGGTTCAAAATGATGGCTAACCGAGAGAACAACATGTAAAGATCTTTGAATCCCTGACATGCACGACAATTCATAATTAAAAGGAATGATTAAGTCGATTTCACACAAAGTGAAAGATAGTTCAAGGGGCAATAATGCAAAGTTAAATGCAGTGGGATGGCGTGCATAGAACAAATAATGAGAGGGTGAAGGATATTATATATCCAGGGGTAGATGTTATTTCAGTAAAGTTAAGAGTTGAAGACAAGCTGCAGGGAGAACCGAGCGGAGATAGAAGTGAGGGAAGAAGGAGCAGGAGCTGCTATCATGGAGGCGAACTTTACAGTCACAACTAAAAAGCATAAAAAAGGCTTCAAAGGGGTTGTCAGCAGAGACAAAATGTTAGGGCTCCTCTAAGGAGGAGGAAATGATCAACACGGTGTTGAAGGTGGTTGGACCATATTTTATAGAGAATGTGTCTCGCTGGAAGGTAAATTTAGACATCATTTCAATGGTGATAGCCTGAGGTTTAGAAGTTGGAGAAGATATAGACACGATGAAGTGGGCGGTTACGTCAATATTTGAGGATGCGATGTTGGAAGGTCTAGATTTCATTCTGGAATGGGCCGTGCCAAGAGTCGGGTTTGACTATTCTGAAGGTTTTGCAGAAGCAAAGGATGCTGATGAATTCAGTCTGGTCTCCTTTGTTCGATGGATAGGGAAAGTCGACAAAGAAACTTATGTTGAAATGTGGCGACTGATCAGCAAAGTATTGTGTTGTGTTTTTTTTGTTGATGAAAACTGACATTGTAATAAAACCCTAAAAAGGTCGACTTTGTTTTTGCCCTAAAAACACATGTTATAAGTGGCTGGGATGCTTAAGGCATTGTAAGGTTGATGTACTGTTTTTGCTGGATTATAAGAAAGATTGGACAACTGTGTATGGTGGACGTAACCCATTCTGGGTGAACCACGTTAAATCTCTATGTTATGTGTCATGTTTTATTTCTTTATCTTTTGTATTTAAATCTGCATATAATTGTTAGTTCATATTTGCTTCAGATCTGCTTGAAACCCTAACAATTGGTATCAAAGCGAGGTTTTCTATAAATTGGCAGGACTTTCAGATTTGAGTGGGAGCAATGGAGGATTCCAAATTCAAGGTCGAAAAGTTTAACGACCAGAATTATCAGTTATGGAAAATGCAGATGGAAGATTACCTGTATCAAAAGGATTTGTGGTGGCCGTTGGAAGGAAAGGCAAAGAAAGCGACCACAATGTCAGATGAAGAGTGAGACATTTTAGATAGAAAGGCACTGGGATCCATTGGATTGTGCCTTGCACCGTCTATAGCATTCAATATAACAGAAGCAAAAACAACTGTAGATTTGATAGCGACATTGGCTAAGTTGTATGAGAAACCCTCGGCTTCGAATAAGGTATTTCTTATGAAGCATTTGTTTAATTTGAAAATGAGTGAGGGAGGATCTATAGCGGAGCACTTAAATGAATTTAATACAATTACCAGTCAATTGTCTTCAGTAAAAATTACCTTTGCAGAAGAGGTTAGGGCTCTCTTGATTTTATGTTCTTTGCCAGAAAGCTGGAATAGCTTGGTTATGACTGTAAGTAACTTTGTCTTTGGTAAAAACACTTTGGTATTTGATGATATTGTTGGTGTTATCCTAAGCGAGGAAATGTGAAGGAAAAGCACAGGTGAGACTCCAACATCATCAAGTAGTGTTTTGAATGTGGAGAACAGAGGAAGATCAAAGGAAAGAGGAAAATGCCCTTGGAATGAGAAGTCATGAGGGAAGTCAAAGAAAGGACGCTCTCAATCTAGAGGAAAGAAAGATTGCTGGTATTGCGGAAAGCCTGGTCATCTAAAGAAAGACTGTTGGTCTCAGAAAAACAAAAAAGGAGACAAAAATGAAAAAAATAGTAAGGAAGCTAATATTGCAAGTAATACTTTACAAGATGCTTTAATCTTATGTTTGGATAATGCTAATGATTCCTGGGTAATAGATTTTGGGGCTTCATTTCATGCTACACCCCATAGAAAATATTTTCTAGATTATGTTCAAGGTGATTTTGGATAGGTATATTTGGGTGATGATGAGCCCTATCAAATTGTTGGAAAAGGAAAGATAAAGATCAAGTTGCAGAATGGAAATGACTGGTTTTTGCAGGAGGTAAGACATGTTCCTAATTTAAGAAGAAATTTAATTTCTGCAGGGCAACTAGGTAGTGAAGGTTGCATAGTTACCTTCTCAGATAGTATCTGGAAAGTCAGTAAAGGATCATTAGTAGTAGCTAAAGGTGTGAAGGTAGGCACATTATATATGTGTACTGGTAACACTTACTCTACCTTAGCTACTATAGATAAAGTTACTACAGGGACAACAACAATAGATGTTGCAAGAACAGATTCGATAATGTGGCACCATAGGCTTGGGCACATGAGTGAGAAAGGGATGAAAATCCTTCACTCCAAAAATCTATTGCCAGGACTAAAGAAGATTGATTTAGAGTTTTGTGAAAACTGTGTTTATGGTAAACAAAAAAGAGTCAGATTTCTCAAGGTTGGGAAAGAGAAGAAGAGTGAGAAGTTAGAGCTTGTGCATTCAGATGTATGGGGACCGGCTCAGGTATCATCTCTTGGTGGCTCTTGTTATTATGTTATTTTTATTGATGACTCAACCAGAAAAACATGGGTATATTTCCTAAAACAAAAATCAGATGTTTTTAAAACTTTTAAGAAATTGAAAACTTTGGTTGAGAATGAGACATGAAAAAAGTTGAAGTGTCTCAGATCGGATAATGGAGGTGAGTATTGCAACAAAACATTTGAAGATTACTACTCCTTAAACGGGATTCAAAAGTAGAAGACAGTTCGAGGAACTCCACAGGAAAATGGTGTGTTAGAGAGAATGAATAGGACTATCATGGAACGTGCGAGGAGCATGAGATTGCATGCTGGATTGCCCTTACATTTTTGGGCAGATGTTGTACATACTGCTGTCTATTTGATAAATAGAGGACCTTCAACCCCTTTGGATGGTGGTATTCCAGAGGAGGCATGGACTGGTAAAAAGGTAAATTATTCTTTTCTGAAAACCTTTGGTTGTGAAGCTTTTGTCCATATTGATAAAGAAAACATAACCAAACTTGATGCTAAATCTCAGAAATGTACCTTCATTGGATATGGGATAGATGAATATGACTATCGGTTATGGGATTTTGAAAATAAAAAAATAATTAGAAGTAGAGATGTTATATTCAATGAGAAGGTTATGTATAAAGAATAGATACAGGAAAAGAAGCATGAACAGGACAAACAAGAATATGTGGTGTTGGATGAGATTCCTGAAAATGAAATGCCACAGGTACCTGATGCTTAGCAACAACATATTGTCCCACAAACTCCTGCAAGCGTTAGACGTTCTACAAGGTCAAGTAGACCCCCTGAAAGATTTTCTCCTTCTTTGTATTCTATTTTATTAACTGATTCTAGTGAACCCGAAGAATATGAAGAAACAATGCAGGTGGATGCCAAACAATAGTGGGAGATAGGCATGAAAGAGGAGATGGACTCCTTGATGAAAAATAAGACTTGGGACTTAGTCACTTTACTTGCAGAAAAAAGAGCTTTGCCTAAAAAATGGGTTTATAGGCTGAAAGAGGAGGAAGGAGGTCAGAAAAGATATAAGGCCAGACTTGTGGTAAAATGTTTTGCATAGAAAAAGGGCATAGATTATGATGAAATATTTTCTCCAGTTGTAAAAATGACTTCAATTAGAACTATACTTAGTCTTGTGGTTGCAAATGATTTACATCTTGAACAATTAGATGTCAAAACAGCTTTTCTCCATGGAGATTTGGAGGAGGAAATTTACATGTTGTAACCACAGGGATATGAGGTCAAAGGTAAGGAGAACTTGGTGTGTAGGTTGAAGAAAAGTTTGTATGGCCTAAAGCAAGCACCCCGACAATGGTATTTAAAATTTGATAGTTTCATGGCTGAACAAAGTTATTATAGATGTCATTCTGATCATTGTGTATATTTTAAGAGATTGGATAATGGCAGTTATATTATCATGTTGCTTTATGTTGATGACATGCTTGTTGCTGGGTCTAACATGCAACATATAAATGATTTTAAACAGAAATTAGCTAGGTCATTTGCTATTAAAAATTTGGGTGCAGCTAAAGAAATTCTCGGTATGAGGATTACACGGGACAGGAAAAATAGAACCTTGAATTTGTCCCAAAGTGAGTATATAAAGAAGGTGTTGAAAAGATTTAACATGCAGGATGCAAAAGCAGTTAGTACACCTTTGGCGAGTCATTTAAAATTGACTAAGGAGATGTGCCCAAAGGCACAGGAAGAGATTAATAAAATGTCTAACATCCCGTATTCATTAGCTGTTGGCAGTCTGATGTATGCAATGGTATGCACAAGGCCATATATTGCACATGTAGTGGGAGTTGTGAGCAGGTTTATGAGTAATCCAGGTATGGAACATTGGAATGCTGTGAAATGGATCCTTCGGTATTTGAAAGGAACCACTATGAAGGCATTATGTTTCAAAGGATCTAATGCTGCTCTAAGTGGATTTGTTGACTCTGATCTGGCAGGTGATATTGATTCACGAAGGAGTACTACAAGGTATGTTTTTACTATAAGGGGAACTGCAGTCAGTTGGATTTCTAGGCTGCAAAAGGTTGTTGCACTTTCAACCACTGAAACTGAGTATGTTGCTGCTACATAAGCCAACAAGGAGATGATTTGGTTACAATGTTTTCTGGAGGAATTGGGTCAGACACAAGAGGATCACCCATTGTATACTGATAGCCAGAGTGCCATTCATCTTGTGAAGAACTCTGCTTTTCATTCAAGGACAAAGCACATTTAACTTAGGTACCACTTCATCCAAACCGTGTTGCAGGAGGGTCAGTTACGGTTTGAGAAGATTCACACAAGTGAGAATCCTGTCGATATGTTCACGAAGGCAGTTCCATAAGAGAAGCTGATTTCTTCATCAATTTCTGTTGGTCTTCTTGATTGATAATTGTGGAATTTATACTAGTCAAGTCCTAGTGTTTTATCCAGCGGATGTTGCATGTACAGTGGTGTCGTGTAGTATCAGTCTCCAAGTGGGAGATTGTTCGGTGTGGAGCCTGATCAGTCTCCAAGTGGGAGATTGTTGAAATGTGGCGAGTGATCAGCAAAGTACTGTACTGTATTTTTTTTTGTTGATGAAAACCGACATTGTAATAAAACCCTAAAAAGGCCGACTTTGTTTTTGCCCTAAAAACACAAGTTATAAGCGGCTGGGATGCTTAAGGCATTGCAAGGTTGATGTACTATTTTTGCTGGATAATAAGAAAGATTGGACGACTGTGTATGGTGGACGTAACCCATTCTGGGTGAACCACGTTAAATCTCTGTGTTATTTGTGTCCTGTTTTATTTTTTTATCTTTTGTATTTAAATCTGCATATAATTGTTAGTTCATATTTGCTTGAAACCGTAATAGGCGGTTACATCAATATTTGAGGATGTGATGTTGGAAGGTCTAGATTCCATTCTAGAATGGGCCGTGCCAGGAGTCAGGTTTGACTATTCTGAAGGTTTTGCAGAAGCAAAGGATGCTGATGAATTCGGTCTGGTCTCCTTTGTTCGATGGATAGGGAAAGTCGACAAAGAAACTTATGTGATAGAAAGGGCGGGAGCTTGGGAGAACTTGAAGGGACTGATTAGGCATCACAAGCTGGAAGAGAATGAACTGGTTAAATCTTGGCCGAAGGCACACCCCAAAGGCAGGTGCAAAGGAATGAGGAAGCATCGGGTTTTTCAAACCAATCAGCAATAGCAACAAGAGCCAGTCGGGCTCTTGGTTGAAGGGGATGCGGCTACAACTGTGAATGTGGGGGTTTTTGGTTAGTAGTGTCCTGTTCCTTTTTTGGAATGCACATTTAGGTCGCTTATGTTTGTAGTAAACTATGTAAACCCAATATGGGTCAGAATAGCATAGATATGTTTAAACAAATATAAGTCTATATATCATCCTGTGGGTTTCTAGGGGTTTGGCCTGGTGATGTTTTTTGTATTTTTTTGATGGCGACCTAAACACCAATGCCCAGAGTATAAGGCAAGTATAAGTTTGAAAGTTCTAGGAAAGGGCTAGAGATTTATGAAAGCCTGAAATCTGAAGATGTAATATCCATATTTTATAATAACAAATTAAATATTATTACCAATAAAAAAAATATCTATATTCCTCGAATATAATATTATATAATCATATCACATTAAAATATATAATAATAAAAAGATTTAAATTTGAAATAATTCTCATTTCCACTAAATATGAAATAACTTTAGTTTTTAAAATAACCTAATTAAAACCACAGCCAATAATATATATATATATTTTAAACATATTAAATAAAATAAATAAATCCGAATCATAAAATTCGGTGGTCAAGCAAGGAAGAACACAGTGCATACTGCGATTTGGTTTAGGTCTGGTAGCTTGCTACCCTAGGGCAGCGTGTTGCCATGCGGTAGCACTGCTACCCGCACGATAGCATATGCTAACCTACGGTAGCATTGCTACCACACGGTAGCATCTGCTACCCTACGGTAGCACTACTAGCGCACGGTAGCACGTGCTGCTGTCGATAGCCTTACTACTGTACGCGGTAGCCTGCTACTGTCTGATTTTTTTTTTTAAATTTTATTTTAATAGTATACAAACTATAATTTCCAAACTTCAATATTAATTTTCTCATGAAATTTATTTCCCAAGAATTTAATACAATTTCTTTTTCTAGAAATAATTAAATAAAACCATTTCCCCAAAACTTCCATAATCCATTAAATTTAATTAATAATTAAGTTTATTTCTAAAGTAAATAACAATTTCACAGGGATACAATTAAAAGACTGCCATAGCCAATATCAGAACAAAACAAACAAGAGGGAATGATTTCTCTGGTAAATCCCATTCCTCTCAAACCTTGCAACTTCCATGCATGATAAAAATCTTGGCAAAATTTGCCATAATAATTTTCCCAATTTTCTCAAATTTTAAGCCACAAACACTTAGGAAATAATTTCTTTTCATTAAAGTAGAAATTAACTTCAGGTATGGACTTTAGCTAAGAACATAATTAATCAGACATGATATGACAATCATCTTAACACACACATCATTCAAAGATAGCATAAATACAATTATTTTCTTAAAACAACAATCAAAAGAAGCCACCCAACCTGGTATAGCTTTCCTGGAAGAAATCTGTAGAAGAGCCCTAATCTTTTCAACAAGCTTCCAATAAATTTCTTCACCTAAATTCCTGACCTGTTTCTTATGTATCCTAAAATAATGACCTATTCCTCTTTTTAAACTAAAATTCTAGGTTGAATATCTTTTTCCCAAAAACCTAAATTTAGTAATAAAAACAATTTTATTTTCTTTTCCAATTTTCTAACAAAGGGATAAGTTAACATGCGATAATTAAAAATCATTATTCATTTTTTTCTTTTCTCATGCAAATTAATTAATTTTCTAAATAAAGAAATTAAAGCAATGCTATAATTTTAATGAATTCTTTTATTCATTTATTTATTCTTTTATTCTATTTATTCTTTTATTTATTTAAAATTCTAGGAAACAATAAATGAAATTAATCTAATTTATTTTTCACTAAAATTTAAATAAAATATATTTCTAATATCATGCAGCTTGCAACTTAATTTAATAACTTCTTTTAATTAATTAAATTTATAATCTCAATGCATATATAATTCAACTATGAGATAACTCCATAAACTTTATTTATTAATCAAATCCACTAAAACACACAAA
This sequence comes from Cryptomeria japonica, assembly GCF_030272615.1. Taxonomy (NCBI): domain Eukaryota; kingdom Viridiplantae; phylum Streptophyta; class Pinopsida; order Cupressales; family Cupressaceae; genus Cryptomeria; species Cryptomeria japonica. Next base: position 259,803,669 of record NC_081413.1, read on the forward strand.
CTGAACAAATATCAAGCAAACACTCATAAAAAGATCAAACAACAAAATACTAAGGCCGAACTAACTGACTGGACGACCAATTGACGACACTCACACGAGTGTAAATGAGAAAAATAGGGTCAACTACTATCTCCTCCACTTCCATCGGAAAATATAAGGCACGCTTAGACCTGTGAAGCCAGGTGGAGATGATACCCCGTACCTACCCGATACTTGTACTTGCAATATCTTGCATCATCGAACCACACATGCATATATACAATATAGAAAACACGACATACATACTGATGAAGGAGAATCGCGACGTTCCCTGTCTCACCGAAATGAGTGAAGGAAAATCGTCTCCTTGCATCCAATACACTCTTAAACATACAACATATAATTCCACATTGCATAGATAAAGTAAAGTGTCAGTACATGACAATAATCCATAAAATGCCATAAATCACAAGTACTGAAATACTGCAAATAAATTATGCATCTCATATCCAGATAAAGCATGAAATAATGTCATAAAAGTCTGAATAACACATCATGGTAATGTATCCACTGAAAACAAACAATAATAAAATATGAGTCTAATGAGTTCAAACGAGTAGGGGCACTACATCAATCAAAGGAATTGAAGAACTTATCATTTCATCCATACACTTAAGGACCTCTAATCAACATGGCTTATTTTTCAACAAATAAAATAGAACATCAACCAAATGTATAGGGATGACCTCACTAGCTAATGCACGAGATTCAAAGAAAATATGTGTGCTTGATCAAATAAATATCTTGTCTATCTATTTGCTCAACATGGTCATCATGACCAAGTATCCCTTCCCTAAAAAGGTGAATGTTATCACTCAGATGTTTAAGTATACCAATTTTATCTTGGGCCACAACCATTGTGAGATTTAATATAGGAATCCTTTTTAAAGGGAGACAAGGACGTTGATACCTTGTCTCTCACACACAGAGGCATACACCCTAAAATGCACTAAGGATCAAATTAGTTTAAGATCTATTTTAAGAAAGAAAAAGAGGAAGAACTTATATATGAAAGTAAAAATGAAAATAAAATCTAAAGGCAAAAGTCTAGGGGGTGTAAGATTGGATGGGTTCAACAAAATGAAAAGGAGTAAACACATTTATTTAATTTTATCTATGCTAATCAATTAGAATAAGACAATAATGAACATGATAGCCTAGATAATGGAGCTAAATAGTAACACTACACTACAAACACAAGCTTTCTAAAACTGACAAAGAAGGTACAAGTACTTAGATTTATTTATGATGTGAAAATATTTTGTTATATATTGTGCTTAGTGACCCATTTCAATACTTTGTGATTAGAAATTAGAAATCATAGTGCTTTGACAAACTAGTAAATGATTCATTTGACTCCTTTAATTCAATTTTGTAGCTACAAAATTGTTTGTTACATGTGCATCTTTGATCCAAATTTGTGGATTCAAATTTTGTGCCTTTGACCTTAAAAACATATTCACCTTTGCTATCTCAACTTGATGATATCTAAAGATACTATAGGAGTTTGTTGTACTAAGAGTTTTGTCTCATTCAAGAATTGGTTTAACAATTTGAACAAGTTGGAAGACAAGTCAATCGTTTAGATAAGATGCGTAATTTATCCTTGATAGCACAAATATGTTCTCAACTATAATAATATGGTCAATACTTTGTGGTTAGAAATTAGAGATCATAGTGCTCTGGCAAACTAGTAGATGTTTCATTTGACTCCTCTAGTTCAATTTTGTAGCTACAAATTTGTTTGTTACATGTGCATCTTTGATACAAATTTGTGGATTCAACTTGTGTGCCTTTGACCTACAAAACATATTCACTTTTGCTATCTAAAATTGACGGTATCTAAAGATACTGTAGGAGTTTGTTGTATTAAGAGTTTTGTCTCATTCAAATCTATAGAATTGATTAACAATTTGAACAAATTAAAAGACAAGTCAATTATTTAAATAGGATGCATAATTTATAGTTGATGTTCTCAAATATAATAATATAATCAATAGTCTTAAAAAAGATAAGACACAAATAAATTAATTGATTAAAACAATAAAATAAAATAAAACTTTTCTTTTCCTACAATACTCTAACATGTAAAATGAATCAAAACTATAAAACAAACAAATAATGACTATGACTAAATATTAAACAAACAAATCAAAACAAATAAAAAACAAAAGTACACACCATCATATAAAGGAAACCTTCTGAAAGTCCACACTGTGATCGTTCTTCAAACTTCGAATATTTTGGTTGGAGGGTACAAGGCTTTGAGGCCCCTCCAACACACAAAAAGACATGCAAACAGGATCCGGCCCTAACCCTTGCTCTTCATCCACGTGCAAATAACTCCAAAAGGACAGCATTGACGATCCACAAATAGCATTTTCCCTCTTCCATCAATATATATTCATATCACCCCACATTTTGAATTACAAATACCTACGGATTTCAAATTTTTTATGAGGAATTGTAGGCAGCGCTTGGACTCCGACTTGCAGGCAGGAAGGAGGTAGGTAGCACACATTATAGCTGATAGCACATGTTTAACAGGACTCACAGAGAATGAAAATGACCCTTTCGGCATCAGACAGATTTACAGTCTTCTTGTAAATGGTAATGGATGGTTTGTTGTTAGGCACCAGCAGGGATTCGTTATTGTGAAACCCACCTCGACATCTCCGCCCAGATACAGAATTTGAAACAGATCTGTTGTTTCTGATTTCTGATAGGAGGAGACCTCGGTTTCTCCGCCAAGAGGCGGAATAATCCGTCTGCGAACGGTGGGAGAAACAGGCTTCTGATGTTATCTGTCTGTCTGTTCTATTGTTGGGCTGGATTGGGTATGGTGAAGAGTACCTCGATTTCAATGTCTGCAAAAGGAATCTAATTTCTGCTAGATTGAGTTTGTATTTTTGTTGTGGGGCTTCAACGGAGATCATCTCGATTAATCCGTTGATAGACGGTAGCTGATTTTGGGATAAGTTGCGTTCGTGGTTTTGGCTATGGTGAAGTCCACCTCGATTTATGCAGCAGATAGGATCAGATTTCCGTTAAATTGTTGAGTTTTTTGGGCTATGGTAAGCTCAATGCAGTCGACGGGAAACAGCCGAGGGGCACCGGAGTCATCTCCAGGAGGACAGCTATTACAGGAGTTGGAGGCTTTGAGCCAGGCTTTGTACAGAACAGGAAGCGCAAATCTTCGTCAACAAGCGGGGAAAAATCCCCAACCGCGTATCAACCAGGCTCTCTCGCGGTTTCCGTCTACCAAAACTCCCGGATTCCCAGCCGCTTCCAAAGCAGAAAATCAGAACAGGAAACAGGAAAAAAACGCTGCTGAGAAAAAAAGCAGCCTCTGGGACTGGAAACCTTTACGAGCACTTGCTCATATAGGCCGCCAGAGGCTGGGCTGTGAATTTTCTCTGCGCGTACACGGCGTGGAAGGGCTGCCCGCGAATTTGAACGGCGTCAATTTGTGCACACATTGGAGGAGAAAAGATGGTGGCGTGAAAACCAAGCCGGCTAGGGTATTTAATGGTGTGGCGCAGTTTGAAGAGACTCTGTATCATAAATGCAGCGTTTATGGCAGCAGGAATGGGCCGAGCCAGGCTATGAGGTACGAATCCAAGTTTTTTGAGATTTATGTGAATGTGTTAGGGCTAGAAGAGCGTGAGTTGTGTAGGCATAAGATTGATCTTAGCCGTATGTTACCTGAGAAATTTGATTTGGGAGGGGAGGAAGAAAGGACTGGGAGTTGGACAACGAATTTCAAGCTCACGGCCAAGGATGCCCGCGGCGGAATTTTGGTTGTGACGCTGGGGTATAACATACTTGATCGTGAAATGGGTGAAGCTCCAAACTCTAACAATCCCGGCCGAATTTTGAGAAATTCAAACCCTAGACTCCCTTCCAATCCTAGAAATAGCTCAAACTCAAGGAACTCTTCAAATCCCAGAAGAGCAAGTGTTTCCGATGCTTTGGAACAGAAGCAACAGTTGAGGAAATCATCAATTGGGGTTCTGGCGAGGAAGCCAGTTCACAGCACTGGTTCTTTGGAGCCTATTTTGATGCTGGGAAGGCCTGATGAGGCTGATTTTGATGTTGATATTATTGATCGGATGTCTAACTTGAGCTTGGATGACAGTGTCAACGTGGATAAAGAGCAACCTGATGTGAGGAACATGGCTTCGCTGTTTGATTTTAAGCCTAGGCTAAAGTTGTTTTCTCAGGCGGTTGTAGGTGATTGCAAGTCTGGACAGGTTGAGGGGAGCTGCGTGGAGGAGGAGAACGAGGAGTTTAGTGTTATTGAGAAAGGGGTGGAGATTGCGAATGCGCATTCGGGAAATGAGAAAGAAGATAAGGGTGATTTTAAGCTGGACAAGGATGAAGGCGGCAATGGAATGCTGGAAAAGGTTTTTAACAATAATGGTGGAAAAGGAGGAGAGAAAGAGGATGAAGAGCTCTGTATGGCAGAAAGCCTAAATGTCGTGTCTGTAAAGGAAACAGGGGCAGGTGATTCTCAATTGGAGCAGAGTGTAGGTCACGAGCAAAGTGCTGGACTAGAAGATAAGATAGCGGATGTGAATTCATGCGAGATGGGCAGTTTAGATGATGTAGCTGATTCAGTCGCAGGGGAATTCCTTAGCATGTTGGAACCTGATAAAAGTCCACTTCTTATGAGTTCAGACAGTGATCCTGATTCCCCCAGAGCACGACTTTTAAAACAGTTTGCAAGAGAGAATCTTTCAGAGGGAGGCAGCATTGGACTTGGACTTGGTGCTGGCAAGGAAGTGGATGATGGACCGAGCCATTTGTCTTCACTTCAGAGATATGGTACTGGTTCCCAACCAAATTGGGAGTCGGATGAAGATACGGAATTGGCATCAATTGTACAGGCTGCAGAAACAGAACTTCAGAAGGCAGCACAGACCATTCGCAGTAAAACCCGAGCTAAGATACTTGAGGATGCAGAAACAGAGGCACTGATGCAAGAGTGGGGTATGGATGAGAAATTTTTTCAGAATTCTCCTCCTGAGAAGTCTGGTGGATTTGGAAGTCCCATGGGGTTTCCTTTTGAGGGGCCTGTTGAGCTGCCTGATCTTGCTGAAGGGTTTGGTCCCCTCGTCAAAACAAAAGATGGAGGGTTGCTGCGTTCAATGAATCCACTTCTTTTTCACAATAGTAAGAACAATGGGAGCTTAGTTATGCAGGTGTCAAATCCTGTTGTGGTTCCTGCAGAGATGGGCTCAAATGTTACTGGTATATTACGCCATTTGGCTGCTTTTGGGATTGAGAAGCTCACAGCTGAAGCTAAGAAAGTAATGCCTCTTGAAGACATCACAGGCAAAACTATTCAGCAGGTAGCATTGGAAACAGTGCCTTCTCTGGAAGGATCCAAAAACAGGTAAATTTAGTCCTTATACACATCTTTGGATTTGCATAGCTCTTGCCACAAGATTTTTGGTAGAACTGTTATTGATATGTTGAATTTTGTTTTCATTCCTGACTTTCAGGCAATCTACCTTGCAAGCCCCAAGAGCAGAGAAAGGGACAAACGGTGACATGGTACAGCTGGCTGAAAGTAGGAGAATGGATGTTTTATCATATGGAGCAGGAAAAAAATCACGTGCTTCCAAGTCCTCGTCCTCCTGTATGAATGATACACACACAGAATATGTTTCACTTGAGGATTTAGCTCCTCAGGCAATGGAGAAGTTAGAAGCTTTATCTATCGAGGGATTGAAAATTCAATCAGGTATGTCAGACCAGGATGCACCTTCAAATGTCAGTGCTATGACATTGGGAGGGGTGGCAGCTTTTGAAGGAATGGATTCTAATAAAAGGGGCAGCTTGGGTCTGGAGGGCACTGGTGGCTTGCATTTGTTGGATACAAAGGAAAGTGGAAATGATTCGGATAGCTTATTGGGCTTGACAATTACACTAGATGAGTGGATGAGATTAGATGCAGGAATTGTTGATGAAGAAGAAACAAGTGATAGAACATCAAAAATCCTTGCTGCTCATCATTGTGCGTGTTCTGACTTAGTTGTTGGAGGGGCCTTTGAAGGTGAAAAGGGGGATAAAAGCAGGTGGAAACATGGTACTAAAAGGTGGGGTTTTATGGGAAACACGTTAACAATAGCTTTGTTGGTCCAACTTCGGGATCCTCTTCGAAATTTTGAACCAGTGGGTGCTCCAATGATGGCTTTAGTTCAAGCAGAAAGGATTGTAGTTCCTCCGAGGCCAAAAGTGGGGAGGCGAGTGTCAGATAAAGGGAACAGTGAGGAAATTGATGAACCTGAACCTGAAATTGTGAAGGAGGAGGTCTCGCAGTTTAAAATCACTGAGGTCCATGTTGCAGGTTTGAAACCTCAGGATGAGAATAAGAAAACTGGCTGGAGCAATGCAAAACAACAGCAATCTGGTTCACGATGGCTGGTTGCAAGTGGGATGGGTAAGAGTACCAAGCATCCTATGCTGAAGCCAAAACAAGGGGCCAAATCAATGCCACCGTCGAAGATGCAAGTGAAACCTGGGGACACTCTCTGGAGTATATCTTCTCGAATACATGGAGATGGGGGAAGGTGGAAGGAAGTTGCAGCACTTAATCCTCACATAAGGAATCCTGATGTAATATTCCCAAATCAGACCATCAGGATTCGGTAGACTTGTTTAACTCTCATAATGAAGAGAAATATGGCTTTCTCTCTAGAGATTTTATAAATTTCATTTATGTTGCCAATTGTTTTAGCTTTATAGAAATATTATGAAGGCAGCTTGGAGTTGTGCAAGGGTGGAAAATGCTCTGTAAATATAGTTCGATTGTGCATAGCACGGAAGTATTAAACTGTGTTCTGATATGTGCTGTTTGGGAGCTGTTTTGGATGTTGATTGCCTGGAATTGTAAATTTAAAAAGTTTTGTTGCAAATGGTGTGGAGGGCTTTTACAGGAATAATTGAAGGTTGTAGATGTTCTAGCATGAGTATGCTGAACTCTTAATGAAGATGGATCTTGTTCATTATCAAACAGCAGTTTCCTTTAAACATCATGAATTTTAGGTATGTTGATGGTCCCTAGCATTTTACATCCTTCTAGTAAGAAGATACATTTATAGGGAAGGACAAATACAGAATTTGTTGTTTGGATTTTAACAATAGCATGGCCAATTCGACTGTAAGTTTTGTTGTGTTGAGTTGGCTTGGTTTGATGTGTTTTCTGGAAATGAGAGGAGAATTTGGATTGCAACTCCATGACAACATAAAGCTTGTTTCATCTGGAGAAATTGAATTTATTTGTTTGTGTAGAGCAAGTCTATAAAGTTTGGGTTTAATGAAAAACCAGAGGTACCAATTGTTGTAGAATGGATTTCACCGTTTTAAAAGTAAATTGTGATGTTTCATTGGCATTCTTCTTTGAGAATTTTTTTGAAAATCCCGTGGAAGCTAGTTATTTGCCTGCTTTCTTTGCCGTTCTATTTGAAGGCAAGGCTTACAAGGTGATTTTAAATTTCATATGAGCATGAAGGGATGTTATTGATGCTGCTAACTGTATAAAAGTTTTAACTACATTTGTTTGTACGGCAGGAAAAGAGGATGATGAAAGATACTACGGGGAAGTTAAAAAAAATAAAGGGGTTATCACAGCAAAAATAATTAAAACATAAATAATTTACATTTTTCAAAGTTCACGAATGACATCTTTTAGTTAGAAAATAAAAATAATGACCTATGCTATAAACTTAGGTCCATATGAAAGGAGATAAACAATTCGGTGGAAAGTTCTGTCCAAGGTTTGATTTTTGTACTGTGCAAACTGTGCCATTCATGTGGTTGGTGGCAAAGGGTTTTGGATCATAATCAATTCTGCAAAATGATGTCGGTATGATGTAGTTATATTGATAACCAATTTGGTCTCTTAATGGATCTGTTACTCTATTCAAGTTAAAGTATGACTCGATTGGTGCAGCTGCTTAAGCTCAGATTTTATGCAGAAATATTAATGCGTTTTTATTTTTCTGTATATTGAATAAAAAGTGTGGAAATTTCAGATTTGATTTATAGTTCGTTACTGTGTGCTTACCTCCCATTTTTGTAGTAGCATTTTCTTAGTTATGCTCCAGTTTGAAGCTAAGTTATTTATTTGAGAGCTAGAGGGAGTAGGGGTGGAATGGGAAGTGAAAGGAGACTGAGATTTTGTTTACTGGTATGATGGGGCAAGATCTGTCATTTACCATGCAACAAGCCCCTGTTAGAAATGAAATTTTGGGTGTCCAACTAAACTGTAGCGACGTTAATTCACGAAAGATTTGCTCAAGGCAACATATTGCATTGATCTTGCAAGCTCTGTGCTCTTTTAAACGTGCAACTTTCAGCATGCAATGGTTTCTCTCTATGAACGTGCGCGGAGTCAACAACTCTTCTGCTCACTCGTTTTTCCCGTGCATTTTAAGACTGAAAAGGAGAGGAACATAAAGTTAGAGGCTATTTACGAGGGGTAACTAAATTGTGCTTGATGCTCGGGTGTGCAGTTCTTTATCTTTAAACATATGATAAATGATATTGAAGGGAGATAACATGAATGAATTTAGTGCTATGGTAACTATTTACAGCATGGGTTAGCTAATGCCTATAATGAAATTGCTTTATTGCTTTAACAAATCAACAACAATTTATTGCAGATCCTTAAGATGTGATAGAATGAATGCACAAATAATAGCAGAATGGAGCAGGCACCCGGTATAGCAAAAAATAATAACAGAACGTCGTAAATTATAATAACAAATAATGCTTTCTCACTATAAATGTGCATGGACAACAATCTTTTGCTCGCTCAGTTTTCCCTTGCAGTTTAACGCTAAAAAGGGAAAGATAAGAGTAAGATGCTATTTAACGGGGGTAACTAAATTGTGCTTGATTCTCGGGGTTGTAGTTGGGTAATGTTAAAACATATGATATCTGATATTGAAGGGAGATGATATGAATGAGATTATTGCTGCGGCAACTATTTGCAGCATGGGTTAGCTAATATCCATAATGAAATTACTTTACCGAAGGAGCAAATTAACAACGATTGATTCTTAAGATGAATAACCATAAAAATAATAGCAGACCAGAGCAGATCCTCATAAGATGAGCAAGACGAAGGCAAATTATTGAATCTTAGATTGAGCCACTTTGAGGGGGACGACTTTTACAAATATTACAAAGAATGTAATGTACAATCCAATGATCAGAATACCAATCACTACCTCCTATGGTAATTCCACCATTTGTTAAACATAAAATAAAATAACTCATAAATAAATAAAATGATTCCAAACATTTGTTAAAAATAACTCAAAAATAAATAAAATGGTTCCAAACATTGTAAAATTCTCTGGATTGGGAATCAATATGTCGGCTTGTAGGAGACTTGGAATCTTAATAGTCTCATCCTTGTTTAGCTTGTATACCAAATATTCTTGCTATAAATTTTGGCACATCGTGGTTTAACCTTTTCTAGAATTTTTTTCGATTGTGACATATAAGATGCATGAAGCTACACCAAAACTTATTTCATGAGGTTAGAATTTTAGCAAATGTACAACTTATTCTTTCAAGAAAGTCTTTTAAATATATTTATTTTGGATGTATATATGGTCCAACTGAGTTTACCATAAACCATACAATACCAAAAGAAAAACTTCAACATGTAAAAATATTAACAACAAACTACTAGCAAACTACATACAAAAATAAACTATATGCTACTTTCTAAAGCACTAGGAATTGATAACAAATAACAAATTTTGGGCAACCTAAAGCATAAAAAAATTCATGCCTACGAATGCCATCACATACCTTGACTATAAGCCCAAAAATTGGAAAAACACCATTACCAACTTGTCTAAAAGGACCTAATCAGCTCATGCCTACGAATGCCATCACATACCTTGACTATAAGCCCAAAAATTGGAAAAACACCATTACCAACTTGTCTAAAAGGACCTAATCAGCTCAACTACTTGGAGTTGTCTTCCATTGCTTTGTAGCATGATCACACACCCCTTGTTGCCATTGATAATTGAAGACTTACATATTACCCTTGTTAGCAATTTATTCTCTAAGAGGGGCACCATGAAGTTGCTAGACAATTCTTCTCACATCCCGATTTGACATGCTTTGGTTAATCATGCAATATTATGATGATGCAAAAATGATTGTGCAATTTCATTTCGATTTTGAATATTGATTAAGCTATTGATGAAAATGTGAACGCAAGTGTGTGCAGATACTGTCGAAGGTGAGATAATATTTGAATTAAAGGTGACCTACCTTATTGATTGTAAGTAGTATGAGGGGATCCTACACATACCACATAGCTCATGTAGTTTGCATTATAGTTTGATTGATAATTGTTTCATTATAAATGTTGTATTGACAAAATTTGATTGTTTTAGAAGATAATTGTATTATTTTAATATTATTGTTTTATTATGATAAAACAGATAAATGTATAGTTTATATGGATAAGGTTGGCATGGTTGTTTTTAAGGATAAAAAATATATAGATGTATGCGAATCATGCCAACGATGCCAATCGAGTAGTTGTTTTTAAGAATTCCTTAGTATGACTTGGAATTGAATATATAAAAGGAAAAGAAAATCGAGTAGTTGATGCTCCTAGTAGGCGAAGGCATTTAGCTGTCATAGTCACCACAAGGACTAACTTAAGACAACAAATTGTGCAACAACTATCAGGGAATGGGCACCATGATAAATTTCAGCAAGCATTAGGAAAATATCCCTTAGATCCTTGATTTGATGGATACATATTTGAAGCGAATGGCTTAATGCAGTATCAAGGGAGAATGTAAATTCCTAGTGCTAGAGATTTAAGGAAGCTTATCTTGGAAGAAGTTCATAATACACCTTACTTGGGTCGCCTTGGAGAGACCAAAATGGTTGTGAAATTGAAACCCTTATATAGTCTTTAGAAAAATACTATTATTTAGGTCAAAATATGGTGGTCATAAAAGTGCATGGTATGGTCCTTTAAAAGTGACTTTAAACATTAATTATTAGACATGCATATTGAAAATCAATTTGTATCATCTAGGTATTAAAATAAATTACATATTTGGAAACTAGACTCCAAGTACTACATTTCATAATCTTGACATTTTTCAAAATTCAATCTTTAAGTGCTTCAAAATTTTAGATCAATTCTAATAAATTCTAAAAATTAGGAAAAACACTTTCACTTTTTGGCCAAAAAGTGGACTCAACTTTTTGCAGCTACCCATGACAGAGATGCAAATTCCTTTGATGATGATTGTTGTAGATATTTGAAATCCAATGGTGAATAGGGAGTTGGATTTCGCTTCATTCATTGTAAATGGTATTCATAAACAATTGGTAGCAATAAAGGCAAATAACAAGGTGGTTAATCCCAAATGGTATTCCTTATTATTCCACTTGTTTTTGTATGGAGGGAAGCCAATATGGGATTAAGCTCTCCAAGTTAGGACTATTGATGACATAGGTGTTCGTCTTCCTCTCTATTGTTGGATGTACATCTAGGATATCCATTATGACACTTCAAAATTTGTAGTTTCTAGATAATGTTTTGTCAGAAGAATCTTCAAATTTTTGGTCTCCATCATGGATTTGTTAAGACCTAAAGATAGAGTTCATGAGCTTAGCACCCAACAAAATTGGGGGGATTGATATTTCCATGCCAATACTATCATATTTAGAGTCTATGGTTGCTGAACAATTCCTCACAATGTGCCAAGACATGTGCCTAAAAGGTTAGCTTTTTAGAAGTTATTTGGAAATTGAAAGAATCGGATAGAAATCATTTGAGAAATCAAAATAAGGGATTATTCTTTCCATCTTCTATTTAATTTTTTGAATTTAATACTATCATCAATCAAAAGGGTCTATAACAATTCTAACCCATATTGCAATCCTATAGGATGGGCTTGGAAGTTATGAGGACCTTTGACCTAGAATGATTCATAAATAAAATTAGAATAAGCACAAAGAGATCAAACTATCTCCTACAAGGTCATGTATAAAGAAGATATAATAAAAAAATTCTTATTTGACAAGGAGTTCAACATTAAAGGTCAAAATGGGCAACTATAATAAAAGGAGAGGGACAAAGAAAAATGTAAAATTCAAATGATCTAGGAGTGTTTATGAAAGTCACAATCTTAATCATCAAAATGAAATAGATGTTGGATAATGTTGATACTTTGCCACTTAAGCCTCCTAAGCTAGGGGAGAGGCAAAAATGTCAACCAAGAAAGGATCCACAATGTACAACAAAAGTTCTTGACCTTATGTCTAAAGGCAAAGAACCCTTGGTAATGGAATGAGTGCAAGACGAACCTTCACAATTAGTAGCCACTCCTTCATAACAACAAAGGAAGAAGAGAAAAGTTGAGAAACCACCTTTGGTTGCATACTCCATGGATGTGGAAGAAGTAGAGGGAATTGAGGTGATCAGAAAAATATAGAGGGAGAAGAGAAAGTTATTCAACTCATTCCCTCACCCCCAAGAGTGTATATTGGAGGTATTCCTTAGAGGAGAATGGAGGTTAATCTCAATTATGAAAGAGATGCTACCAATTACATAAGAGCTTTAGTATCCACTTAGTTAATGTCCAATGATAACTTTGTCAAAACACAAGAATTTAGATATTTGTAATGAGGATAAAGAGAGCAATTCTAGGGTAAGATGAACGAGGCTAGAGGGGAATCAAACCCCTCAAAGCATGATGAAATAGCTCAACAAGTGTCAAAAGAAGTTGATTTTGACATCAACAATTTATTACTCTAGAAAAAGGGAAGAAAATGTTTTAGAATAGTTGTTTTCTTTTTCTTTTGGATTGGGAAATTGCTTCTACAATTACCCTTGATACCATTAGTAGACAAGATGAATAATATTTTGCACCCCAAAATGACTGGGAGAGGTATATAAGCAAGGTATCCTCCCTCATTTGTGAGAGAGAGAGAGAGAGAGAGAGAGAGAGAGAGAGAGAGAGAGAGAGAGAGAGAGAGAGAGAGAGAGAGAGAGAGAGAGAGAGAGAGAGAGAGAGAGAGAGAGAGAGAGAGAGAGAGAGAGAGAGAGAGAGAGAGAGAGGAAGTAATGCGATAATATTATACCAAATTATCAAGAGCAAGAGATCAATCATCAAGACATTGAAGACTAATTGGCATATCTATGCATTTGTGATGGCCTCCAAGATCTTCTCTTCCTAAGTTCAACTACATTCAAGACAACATCATATCTTTATGATCATTTCAACATCAAAGAGGGTTTATGAACGTACAAATATTCCATTTTCAATTCTAGCCTATGCTACTTAACAACATGCTTTCAATTCAAGTCAATTCAATTAAATTTCATGGTTGATTCCAAAACTGGGGTATGACTTAGGAAAACCCCTTTTTACCAAACATATTCTCTTTTTTGTTGTGCAAAATAGGTGGCACAACTATGGAAACGGGTACAAACTAATCAGGTGGAGATCTATAGTCTACAATTTGTCGAGGCATAAAGTGTTGGGAGTGGGGCACCCACAACACCCCAATCCTAAGAGAAGGTTGCCCAAGGCACCCTAGTCCCTCCATTTCTACCTCAAATTTGGACTGCAAGTCAATTACAGTTTGTTTTGATGTCTCCTCTTATGAAATTGGTTTGCCAATTTTCTATCTTTCTATGCAAGTCAAAAGATGTCAATTTGAGCCTACTTGATTCTAGTTCATTTGATTCTCATTTACAATTATATAGTCATCTTCAAGTAACCCACAACGAAGGATCATTGCATCCACCTAATGCTTGAGCCTTTTTGACCCTAGTGGATCATCTTCCTTCCAATGTATGGTAGGGCATTGAAATAGATTCCTTGTTTGCATGCATAAACTTGTGAATCCTATTTCCCCACCATCACATTTTGGTGAACCTGATGTGCTCCATGCTTAATTTTTATTTAGATGTCTAGATCTAATTTGTATTACATTTTATGCATTTATATATTCAAATCTTCTTCATATTATGCAATGTTTAAATTGTCAATTTGGTAAAGCTTATGTTTTATTTAGACATTTCCTTCATTAGCTTGGTGCATGAGTTTTATGAATTTGAGCTCTACATCTAATATCCCCGTGAGAAGAAGTTATAGATTTATGGATTCCTCAAGAGGTGTTGTGATCGATCCAACTAACATTTTCCATGGGAACTTAAGTGAAACTTCTATGCCTACACATGAAATACCTAGCATTTTTGACAATCATTCTTCCCACACTTCTCATGACGAGGATGACTCCTAACACGGGTGTCTCCTAACCAAGTAGTAAAAGGTGTCCAGTGTGATTTGGAAAAGCTTGAACATTGGATGGATCAGGAACACTTGAATAATGAGGCAATCCCCTTGATTAAAGGGTTGAGGAGGATGGTTCAAAACAATGAACATGGTGTGGATTTGCTACGTGACATATCTCATATTGTGAATGATATTATCATGTCCATGCAAAGTTGTGCTCAAGCTCTTACTTTTCTAATCCCCATAATACTATTGAAAATACCATTCCTATCCCAACATCATTTCCTATTGTGCCTAATAAAGTAAATACATAAGCACTGGTGGATCTTTTGTTATCAATATCACCTACCCATTTTGAATCCACATAACCATGAATATCAAGGGAAGTCATGTCTCCAACCAAAATACCATGATAACACAAAGAATAATTTGAGGTACATTTGAAGACTATTTTGACTGCATCCCAATGAACTGTACCAGGATTAGACATATATCTGGAAAGAACTCCCACTGTTTGGGCAATGTTGGGTCTGGTACAGACCATAGCATACATCAAATTTCCAACTGCACTCTAGTAAGGCACTCTTCTCATGTCTTCCATCTTTGATGGGCATGTAGGACAATCTGAATCAGATAATTTCACTCCAACTGTAAAAGGAACACATAATGGTCTATAATCCTGCATGTTGAACCTCTGCAAAACTGAATTCACATACTTACTCTGGCTTAGCCATAGCTTTCTTTTCACTCTATCTCTTCTAATTTCCATCCCAAGATTGTTTTTTCCAACACCAAGATCTTTCATTTCAAATTTAGCAGCGAGCTGAGACTTTAGTTCTGAAATCATACCTTTCCCTTTACCAAGGAATAAAATATAATCAACATACAATGCAATGTACATGAAATGATCACCATCAGATTTATAATAAACAAAGTGATCTGATTTGGAACGTTCAAATCCCAAACTCAACACATATATATCATATTTCTGGTACCACATCCTAGGACTCTATTTGAGGCCCTACAAATATTTCTTTAATTTACAGACCAAATTACTTTTACCTTTCACCTCATAGTGCTCCGATTGTGTCATATAAATATCCTCCTCCAAATCACCATGAAAGAAATCAATTTTCACATTCATGTGCTCAACCTCTAAATCATAAGTAGCAGCAGTAGAAAGCAAAAATCTAATGGATGCCATTTTTGCAATAGGAGAAAATATCTCATCATAATCAACACCCTCAACTTGAGAGTAGCCTTTTGCAACCAACCTTGCTTTATAATTCTCAATGCTTCCATTGAACCAATATTTTTCTTGAACACCCATTTACAACCAACAACCTTTCCTCCTTTAGGCAATGGTACAAGATCCCATGTATTATTCTTTTTTAAAGCTGCCATTTCTTCTTCCATAGAAATCTTCCAGGATTTTGCATCATTCATACCTAATGCCTCATCTGGTAGATCTAGGTTCATCCACATTAGTATTCAAAGCAAAAATACATCTCCAATTATCAGGTGAATACCTTTCAGGTGGTTGTCTATGTCTTGTAGACCTTTGAACAACCTGAGTTGGAGCTTCTTCCTCCTCTTCCAAAGATTCAAAGCTAGATGAGATCTCCTCAACTTCTTGCCTATCAAGTGGTCTTGATTCAACTCTTTAAGGTGTAGAAGGGAATTGAATCACATCTTTCTGTTTAGTCTATTCTAGTTGCAATGTAACAGGAGGAGGCTTAATTTCTCTAAAAATAACACTTCTACTATGAATTATCTTTTGTGCATCAAGATCCCAAAGCTTGTATCCTTTCACACCATAACTGTAACCGACGAAGATACATTTCAAAGCCTTGTTCTCCAACTTTGTTCGCTTCTCCTTTGGCACATATGCATATGCTTCACAACCAAAAACTCTAAGATGTCTCAATGCAGACTTGTGACTTGACCATGCTTCCATAGGCGTTTTATCAACAAGAGCTGATGTAGGAGACCTATTAATTAGGTAGCAAGCAATGGTAACAACTTCAACCCAAAATTTTGGTTCTAGACCGACACCACACAACATACTCCTAGCCTTCTCCATCAGTGTCCTATTCATTCTTTTTGCAACTCCATTCTTCCGTGGAGAATACAGAGTTGTCTTCTATCTGTTAGTACCACAGTCTTTACAGAATCTATCAAAATTATTAAAGCAAAATTCACCGCCATTATCAGTCCCCAAACATTTAATTTTCTTTCCAGTCCGCAACTCAACCATTGCTTTAAATTCTTTAAAATGATCAAAAACTTCATATTTACTTTGTAGAAAGTATACCCATGTCCTACTAAAATCATCAATAAATGAAACATAATATGTGGATTTTTCAATTGAAGGAACATATACAAGGCCAAACACATCAAAATAAATAAGATCCAAAACACGACAAAATTTATGAGAACTCAAGTTTAAAACTGAACGCGGTTTTGTTTTCCATAAATGCAATGCTCACAGAAATTAAAGTCAAGATTACAATCATTCAAACCTTCAACAATGTTTTTATTTTTCAAGGTCCTCATACCCTTTTCTCCAATGTGTCCATAACATAGTCTTCTCTGCAGGTAACTTTTCTTAAGAAGAAAGATCACCCTTAGGTACCCAAAAGCCATGTCCATCCGTTGAAGGTGAAACCCTCAAATCTTCCGATAGAGTATCCACAGATTTACTTTTTACAAAAGTGCTATTACACTCAACAGTGTATGCCTCTAGCTTATACAAAGTGTTGAATCTAACACCTCTAGCAATCACCATAGCACCCTTAATCATCTTACGTCTTGCATCATAAACTACTAGTTGCACACCCGCATCTATCAGTTTGCTCACAGATAATAAATTTCATTTTAAACCAGGGATATACAACACATCGCTAATCCTTTTTATATCAACATCAGGAAACCTAATCTTAACTTTACTGTGATCAATGATGTCTAAATGTGAATCATCACCCAAGTACACTTCACCTCCATTAAATTCTCCATATTCAAAAAACCAATCTTTACTGGAAGTCATATGAAAAGATGCCCCTGAGTCAATTAACCATGTGTCATTACTTGTATGAGTAGCCAAAGCTGCAATGAATGCATCACCATCTTCCTTCTCGGACTCAGAATCAAAATCAAACTTCTTCTTTTTCTTCTTCTTTTCTTCTTTGCAGTCCTTATGGATGTGACCTGGTTTACCACAATTCCAGCATATGACTTTGGGCTTTCCAGGAGACTTGGATCTCCCTTTGGATTTGTAATTATTACGCTTCTCATTCTTCTTGCCTTTTTCCTTAGGTCTTCCACAAACATTTAGGTCTTCCTTCGAACTGATGGATACCTTCCTTCACATCTCTTCACCAAGTAGGGCACCCACCACTTCTTTAGACTTCAAAGAAACAAAAGTACTACTGATAGCCATAACAAGAGAATCCCACGAATCAGAACAAAGCAAGATCTGAAATTTCTCCTCTTTGTCCATTTTAAGACCAATAGATACTAATTGAGCCACCAACATATTAAATGCTTCCAAGTGATCTACAATTCGGCTGCCCTCTTCCATCTTCAATGAATATAATTTCTTCCTCAAGAAAATCTGATTTAATAAAGATTCGGCTTGATACATCTCACCAAGATTAGTCCATAACTTCTTTGCAGTGTTCTCTTCGTGGACATTAATCAGAATAGAGTCTGCTAGGCACAATATGATTAGACCCTTAGTTTTTCAGTCCTAACATCATACTAAGCAGCCACAATATGATCTCTAGGTCTTGAGACATTCACATTAACAACATCCCACAGATCTCGATCTATTAACAGATCTTCCATCTTCATCTTCCACATCTCAAAATTACTACCATTAAATTTCTTCACCTCTATTCTCTTTGAGGAACTTGCCATCTGAAAATTCTTGCAACAAGATCAAATAGTGTCTTCTACACAAGCTCCCACTCAAATCTGGATTAGTTCAAAAAACCCAACAACCCACAACTAAAACCAAAGGTGATCAGGCTCTGATACCACTTGTAAGGAAGTTAAGTAGCATAACAATTTCCTACACTAACCTTGAGAGGAGGATAATGCAATTTTTTTTACACATCGTTACAACAGTTACATAAACTTAACAAAAATAATTAAAATATCATGCATACCACAACACAACAACACATTGATTTACGTGGGGAAAACCCTTTCGAGAGAAAAACCCCACACTCCAAAAGTAGCTCAATATATTATTCAACAATTAATAATAGATTACAACATACTTGTAGAGCAAGCTCTTCGCAGGAGTACCAATAATCAAAGTCTCAGAGGTAACTCAATCGCCATAAGACTCTTACACATAACCTCTATCTCACACACCTCATATATAGGAGATACAATACAAGAAACTGTCAAACGACATTACAAAACCATGGGCTAAAACCACCCAATAAAGTAGATCCGACCCTATCTCCCTTCTAGATGCCCTATAATGTGTTAAAACACACATCAACACGCGTCGCTCCCTTTTACAACTCATTTATGTGTTCGATACATTTTATATTTCCTATTTCAGGAGTAAAAAATTCCAGAGCCCATAACTTGAGAATTGTGTGTCCTATTGATGAATTGTTTGAAGCACCAAAAAGATTGCGAAGTGCTCTATTGCCTTGTAAGCTGCTATGCCATTTACGCCCTTTTCAAGGTGTTTCGGAGCCTCTAAAGTCCTCAAAATTAAATTTAAACCATTCATTGCAACCCTCCAAAACAAAAAACTTTAATATCTTCAAAACAAGCTGTGATCTTGCGACATAACTTTACCAGAATGCTTATCTAGCCAACCAGAAGCTTCAGGGAGAATTTCGCACCATTTCATGCCCAAATGAAAACTTACTGTAAATAGTAACCTCATGTAAATGCAAGGTTGGGACACCATTTTCCCAACACTATGCACATAAGTTGAGCCTACACCTACACAAATAACACAAGATAATGTAACACTAGACTTTATTTAGGGTATGATATCTAGAAAAGATAAATATAACACCATTATTAGTTCTTGCCAAGGCAAGATATTAGTTCTTTCCAAGGAAGGATACTATTACATCCATTCAATTGAATTGTTTAATTAATTTAGCCAACCATTGCATAGAATTAATTTTTTTTAACACAAATCTATAGTTTAAATATATTTTTTATTGTAAATAATTGTAAAAAGGATATTTTTCTTTATTCCTATTAGTGATGGTAAGTATAAAATTCAATTTTCCAAAAAAACATTTCACATTTTCTCATTCAATTTGTCATGTTGTCATTTCTACAAATAATAATATTTCTAATTATTGTCCTTGTCTTCACAAAAATTGAGGAGAAAACATCTTTTAAAAGCGGTAAGGAATGATGGATATTACATGTAGCATTTTGTCCTCACCAAATAAAAGGTTTTGCACATGGATAGGTTGAAAAATACAAATAAATATTAATATTATTATTTTTTAATTTTTTATTGGGTGAGGGAGCTCAAATAGAAAAAAATCAAAGTAAATTTTGTTATATTTGTTTATTTATTTTTACTTTTATTACATGTTCAGAATAAAAAATACAAATAGATATTAATAATTTATTTTATTTTTTATGGGGTGAGAAAAGTCACATAGAAAAAATTAAAGTAATTAATTTTTTTTTTTTTTGTAATTGTTTATTTATTTTTTAATTTTATCAATGTTTTCATAGAGTTTTTCAAATTTTAATTGAGATATTTCAAAATAAGATCAATTAATTTGAAGATCTATTTTAAAATTTTGTCAATATTATTTTGAACACTTTAATTGAAATTAGGCAACATTCTTTTTTTAAAGTTAATATTTTTTGTAACATGCATTTTCAAAAATCAATATTATTGGTAGCATTCTTTTAATTAATTAATTAATTTATTTTTCAAATTTTCACCAATAAAATTTAATAGTATTCACTTTCATAATAAATAAAAGTAATTATCAATGACAATAATAAATAAATAATTATCAATATTGATAATTATTTATTAATTACTATAAATGAATTATGCTAAACTTCATTAGTAACACTTGCTGAAGAGGGAACAATTGATAACATGTTCGTCCATTGCCCCTTTGCTGAACATCTATGGAATAGAAACCTTGAAAAATGTGGTCTACAATGGGTCTTTCAGAATAACATTAATCAGTTTGTTTCTGGATGGACCCCCCCTTCCACCACCCCCTCATCCTCCAATTATGGAAACAGATACTGCCGCACATCTACTAGGGGGTTTGGAAAGAGAGAAACAACATAATTTTCAGAGATGCTGAAGCCCCACCGGATAGTGTTTTCCACAATTGCTTCAAGGTGATTTTAGATAATATATCTGTGACAAGGTGGAAAACCCCCCCAAGCCTCCTAATGGGGTGGAGAAAAAAATTGCTGAACTTTGGAAGCTCCCCCCGGAGTTCGAAGTCTTCAACAATAATGCTAAAAACAAAAGGAAAATGACCAAATGGTTAGCCCCAAAACACCATTGGTATAAACTGAACTTTGATGGGTCTGCCCAAAATACCTGCCAGGCTGGTGGTGGAATCATCCATGACCACATGGGGAACACTGTGGCAGCTTATGCTGGCAACCTAAAGAACCATATTGTCACCCAGGCGGAGGGAATGGATCTCCTATGGGGTCTAAAGTTTTCCAATTCTATTGGCATTAAACAACTGCAAATTGGAGGTGACTCGCAGATTATAGTGGAAACGGTGAGTGGGAGATCTACTGCTGGGTGGAAAGTTGATTCCATTTTGAGGGATGTCAGGATTCTTATGGATAATCTTGATGGCTTCACCACCTGACATGTCTTTAGAGAAGGGAATACGGCTGCGAACTCCATGGCGGTGGTGGGAAGGCTGCATAATGACTTACGATGCTGGAGGAACCCCAATTTGCTGCCAGTTACCACCAAGGTGATCTTGGAGATGTAAAAAAACTAAGTCCAATGATGAACCCGTATAACCTTTACCAGATGAAGAGAGCCAATATTCAAATTTTAAAATTAGGAGGGAATCTCGCCCATCATGGGCCCGGTTTGCCACGTATCCATGAAAGGCCTTGTCATCACTCTCAAAAGGGATGTGTTTATGATGATTGTACTGACATTGGGAATGACTATTTTCTAATTATTATCTGGAAGGAATTTATTGGCGGCGATAGATGGGAAAGGTCAAATCATATTGGCTAGATTGAGGGTCCGCACGAATTTAGTAGATTTCATGAATTTGATATCTACTTAGACATAAGATGCAATAATCACACCGTTTATTGCATGCTTTTACCTCAAAACTGGTGAAGTTGTTATCATAACCTTGCTTTGGCCTTGTTTCGCCTCTGTGTTTCTGCTACCTAGTTTTACCTCTAATCTGCTAAGCTGGAGGAAACGACAATGGGGGGTGACAGGCTTAGACTGGAACCTGACAAAACTGATGAGTTTAAAGCTAAGCCGGCGGTGTGGTTTGTCTGTTCAGAAGGCGGGATAGACAAATTCATGGAAAACATGAAAGGGAATGATGAGAGACTGTCTAAGCAATTTGTGGCTTCCTGGGAGGACAAAAGAGTTACTATGGGAGGGATCTCCTTTGAAATAAATGAAGAAGTCATTACCCAAGCGACAAGTCTATCTATGGAGGGGAGGAAGTGGAAGAGAAGAGCCGCATTTTTGATACCATCAGTTTGAACCAGTTCTTTCGTGAAGGCAAAAACCTGATGAAGAGAGCGGGCGGTTTCAACCAGGAGGAGCTTCCGACTCCGTGGGACAAGGTCTGCTACATTGTGATGAAATATTTCACTCTGGAGGGAAGGCATGGAATCTTCTATTATTACCATCTCCCGTTCCTTAACCAACTGAGAAATAAAGATTACATTTCCATTTCATTTTTCCTGCTGCATTCGTTAGATTCTAATGTCAAGGACATTACTGAGGCCAAGAAAAAAGGAAAAGACTTCCCCATTCTTCACCAGGGCCTCATCTTGCGTCTTTACAACTTCCACCTGGCCCTTGGCCGCCCTATGCTATCTCTGCCCAGAATGTGGCTAATAACAGTCCCCCTACCCTTGCTACCGTTAAACTTGATGCTAGCCCTCCTCGGCTATCGAAAGTTAGCTCTTGCAGCAAGAAAAGTAAAAAGCGCCCCCCTGAAGATGTTAAAACCCCCAAGAAAGTCAGAATCCAGGAGATTGACTCTGATATAGAAATCACTGACGAGGCCAACACCCCCTGCTATTCAGTGAGACTGGCCTCCAAACCCTCTAAAAGACCTCGAAGAGACCCCTCCTCTTCGCATGATACTGGGAACTCAAGCCCTTTTGAGAATGTGGCCCTCTCCCACTCTACTCCGACACCCCACTCTGTCAGCTCCACCCACGTCTTTGGAAGCCCAAATAAGTCTAGGAGTCCGGAGACTGGTCCCAAGTCCCAAACAAATTCGCCCTCCTCGAATTTTAGACTGGAGAAAATGATGGTGGTTGAGGAGGTGAGCAACATAAAGGAGGAGGATGACAACAACCTAGCGGAGTTGGGTAAGAAAGTGGAGGCCCTGTTTGATAATGTGTAGGAAATCACCAGCAGGATGGAGACGATGGAAAACAAGATGCATGATGTCTCGAAATTTGCGTTGAATGTTATGCGATGCTCGACGACCACCCTGTGCCTTTTGCAGGAAAGTTCTTCCAAAGGCAAAAGCAAGGACGATGAACACTACAAGACCCTTTTCAAATTCCTCACCAAGGAATGGGCAAGGAAGCTCCTCCCCAAGAGGAGCCATGGGAAAAAGAAGTAAGTTGTTTCTATGTTGCGGAAGTCTGGTTTTTTGTTTAGTCTTAGTAGCCTACGGGCGTATAGTTTTAGTATCTGTTTATATTTGAACTTATATACCTATTGCCATGCGTGGCAAATGTTTAAAATGGTTACCAAAACTTTTTTATATCTGCCGAACCTTCGTAGATTGATCATGGTTTTTGATAGGGGAAGGTAAGAGGGTTGTAATTTTACTGATGATCTGCTGACAGTGGTCTGTCACTGTTTCTTTGTCTCTCTCATGGGTCAACCCCCTTGCATTTTGGTTGCTTTTAATATAAAAAACACTTGCCTTTTATTCACTAACAACAATATTTATTTATAATCCAGTACTACTAATTTTCAAATATTAATATTGTTGGTATCATTTATTTTCAAACTTTCTAAAAGCAAATAAACAAATAATTATGAAATATGATTTTTTTTATAAAAATGGTTTAGTTGAAATTTGGTTGCACTCATTGGCAAATGCCAATATTAGCACTAAAATTCATTTTCAAAAAATTAATTTTGTTAGTAGCATTTACATTCAAAAAGTAAACATAATAAATAATTATGAATGTTATTTTGAACAAGAATACTTTAATTGAAATTTGGTAACATTAATTTTTAAACACTAAAGTTTATAAGGAAAAAGTAATGATTTTTCTTATATGAGTTACTTTAATGGGACCCACTCACGACTCCCACATCCCTTCACAAAACCTTAATTCCTATCTTATCAGATTCTACACCACGAACGATACACCTATCTTATCTAATTCTACACCATGAATGCTTTGTTGCATTTGTTTCTAAATAGCCACGAATACACATCATACAAACCACCCTAAGAACTATTATTTAATAAGTAATTTATTCAAAAAAAAATATTTCAAACCTTTTAAACTTACCTTTTTTAGATTCCTTTTAATTATAACATTATATTATTTATATATAACATTTAGAAAGGGGCAAAGATTTATTTAACAAGTAATTTATTCAACAAAATTTATTTCAAATCTTTAAACTTACATTTTTAGAATCCTTTTAATTACAATATAATATTTATTTATATATAAAATTTGACGGGACAAAGATTTATTTAACAAGTAATGTATTCAAAAAAATATATTTTAAACCTTTTAAACTTAATTTTTGGATTTCTTTTAATTATAATATTATTTTTATAAATCTTAATAATTATTATATTTTAAAATATATAATTAATATCCATATCTCTCCCTCTCTCTTCCCACCTTTCTCTCTTCCTAGACCCTTACATCTATATCTCCTTTCATCTCCATTTTATATCTATCTTAGTCTCTCGAGCTCTCTCTATCACTATATCTCTCCCTCTCTCTACTTCTATATGTCATTTCCTATCTCTATCTTTATATTTCTCTCACACACTCATTCTCTTTCTCTACTATCTCTGTCTTCATATATATTTATCTCCCTCATTTTCTAACTCCATCTACACATCTCTACCTTCATCTATAAATATTGACAAAAACTTGACGCTTTGTATCTCTTATTAAAATTTAAATAACCAAATCATGATGGTCGTAGACACTCATGACCCTTACTTTAAGAACTCGTGACATCTCCCCATTGGAAGAGAAAAATCCATAAGCCTCCCATGCCCCACTTCAACAAAGGTAATTTGGAAGCAACCATTTATGGTGTCCTTTCGTTATCAAATTCAAACAACCTTGATTGTGTGGGGTACCACCATATTCTAATAGTTAACGTCTACTTTTTCCCATGCATCAACTTTGGGCCAAATAGTCTATTCCATCAAGTTCAAAGGAAAACCAAGCCTCAAAAAGCATATAAATCATATTTGGAGAATGTTTGGGTTTAGGGTATATCACTAAAGAACAAATCTCTCAATGCTTTGGATATATGTGTTTTCTTTTTGTCTTCTACCATTTTAAACCCTAACAATCATTATGTCTTCCCATAGTCTCTCAAAAAGGAAGCTCAATGGTGTGAGTGCATTATATATAAGTTTGTGTATCTCTCCATTCAACATTATAATAAGTTAGAAACTTTTTGGAGAGAAATGATAACGATGAATTTATGTCAAAAAGGTACTTGAATGTAGTATGAAGAAAATAATGATATATGAGGTACAATCATTTTCTCACAAGTCAAAAGGTGAAATAATATTGTAAATAGGATATTTTTTTAATTATAATAATTAATTTATTAAATATGATTATTATAATAAAATTGTATGTAAATTTTTTTATGTTTTAAAATTGAAGGATATTTTTAATAATTTTTTTTAATTAATTTTGAATGCGTGTAATTTTCTAATTCATTTTTAAATTGAAAAATGTTTCTTAAATGAAACTCTCTAATTAATTCTAAATGAATGTAATTTTCAAATGCACACATTTTAATAATTTAAACAAAGTTTTGAATATTGACTTGAATCTTGTTATTTTCCAAATCATAAAATTAAAGTATACATTTTAACTTTCAATGCATGCAATCTACCCTAATTGTCTACAACCTACTTTAAATATATAAATACTATTAAACCTTTCACTCAAAAAAATCAAATAGAATTAAAAAAATACCAAAAATAATGGATGTGTCTTTAAATTCTTTAAAACAAGAATGGACAAGTGGGTGTTAAAATAATGAAGTTTATCGAACTCAAAACACAAATTAAGTTCTAAAACATGTGTATAAAAAAATGCGATGTGAATCAATTGATTACAAAGCACATAGTTTGAACAAAATTTATGATTTTAATTCAAGTGGGTGTTAAAATAATGAAGTTTATCGAACTCAAAACACAAATTAAGTTCTAAAATATGTGTATAAAAAAATGCAATGTGAATCAATTAATTACAAAGCACATAGTTTGAATAAAAAATTTATGATTTTAATTATACATGGAACATAAAAACCAATTCCTTTATATTTTTTAACTACTAATGCTTACATTGCTAGATTCTAAAAACCCATTTTAAGTTTTCAAGTTTATATTATGCATTTGTAAATTATAAAAATTATCTTAAATAAACTTTTTTTGGTCAATCTAGAAACATCTTGTCATAAAGGTGTATATTATTGTGGCAATTTGATTCTAATCTTGTTTGAATGATATGACGATGTTGTCATCGAAGGCAATGCTAATTAACTTTAAGAACACATTACAAAATTTGTAACATTATGAAGACATGTAAAAATTTTCAAATGAAGTTATTTGGCAACCATGACAAGAAAACCATATTAAAATGTTATTTTAATGTTTTCATTAGCATGTTAAAAATGACAAATAGTTAAATATTTATGTACATTTTTTTTCTTCAAGAAATCAAATTGGTGAACAAATGGAATGATTTTTACATATTTATTTACGATTAGGAAAAAACTATAATTTTTTTATGACATTCACTAATACGAATTCTATTTTAAATGACTAACACTAATAGTTTATTTTAATGAGAAGAAACTTAATGTGAAATATACTATCTATGACAATTGAAACCCATTGATGGTGTGTGGTATTGTCAAAGTAACCAAATGATTTATGTTAGTGTAAATAAGGTCATTATCTATCTAATTAGTTTATCACTTTTTCTAGGTCGAATCATTCACACTTAAGTTTTATTAAAGATTATTTACCTTTTTTTTCTCACTTTAGAGAAATTTTTAACATTCCCTAACACTTGCACCAAGTGGTTTAACATGTGTTGCATATTTATAGGGTTAGTCATTGATTTATTCTCACCTTTCTACAGTCTCCTTTTCCTACTCATACATAGAACTTCATTGTATATTTTACATATATACCCTAAATATATATGATAGATATATTTTTGAGCTCATAATTCATTTCTAGAAGTATCTTAACTTTGCATTCTAATAATGGTTGCTCCAACGTGGTATCAAAATCATGAATTATAAGTTTCTTCTCTAATTTTGGCAAATCTAACACTCAACACTATCATAAGAGCATCATGGATCCAAATGGACATATATATTAAATTTGAAAGGCTCAAGAAATGAAAAATAACTTTTTGTTTCACAAAAATAAGTAATTTTTAAATTTAAACAAAATTAAATCTATATACTATGTGTTGAATAATGTTGAGAAGTTTGTTGGAATAATGTGTTATCATTGATGCCAATATATTCCTCTATATGTTTCAGTGTTGTAGTCAGATTATATGAGTTGGTTTGGCTAGTGTGTTGCAGATGAGTTATTGCAGATTAAAGGGTTTTGAGATAAGTATCTCTAGTTGATTCAGCTATAGTTTTAGTCATCCGCATGGAGATCTGATTGAGTTATGGGATCCAATATTGCGGTTGTTTTTTCTTTAGTTGTTCGGTGTTGATCAGTGTTCTAAATTTTGCTCCACATTGCTTCGCGTTGCAATATCTTGGTTTGCAGATTTGGAAGAGTATTTGGGATGTTCTGGTGTGTCCTCAATTCAGATGGTTCATGATTTGGAGGTCTGCAAGTGAATCTTTTAGTTTGACAATCAATTCAGTTAATGTTCTTGAGGTTTGGTATAATGATGATGAAGATTCTAGTAAGTGGTGATGTTGCAGTTGTCGTTGTGGTAATTCATGATGCTTGTGGATGTTTCTAGATCGTGTCATATTTGTGTTGATGGTCCACATTGATCGTTGTCCTTGTTGTTGATGATTTCTCTGGTATGTTCATGTTATGTGGTATTCTTAGCCGACTGGATGATTGTAGCGTGTTGCGGATGTTCGAGACATAATTATTGAAGGTGTTTCTTGTTCGAGGTGGTGGTTTAGGTCCATACTATGTCTTAGCTGACATTGTTTTGGTCCACATGTAATGTTGTAGTGTGTATGGTTATATCTTTGTAATTTTTGATGAGTGTTGAGCCGACCTTGAAATGTAGGTTGATCATTTGTATAAACATATGTAATAATCATATGAGCGATGTATCTATGAGTGTATCCAAATGTGTGTGATCGGATAAGTGTGCGAACAAATGTTTTGATCGTTTGGAAGTGTGAAGAAGTGTGGTAGAGCAAATCAGATTGTGTGCTTAACCTGAACTATAATCAGGCATGAGGAGATGCTATTCTATCAACTCACGATCTTTTAGATGTAATCCAAATGTTTTTGTAAGACAATGAGTCTTCCCTAGGGTTGTAGCCCACCTTGTTATGTGTTTTGAGCAGTGAGCTCTAGGCAGTGTGCCTGAATGCATGTGCATTCCCCATTGTAATATTTATATACTTCTAACAAGGTATATTTTTATTATGGATCTGATAATTGATTATGTTTAAGTAAAATTTGTGAGCAAACTGATTCACCCCCCTCTCAGTTTGCTGCCTTGTTGTCAACAATTGGTATTAGAGCTAGTTCCTTTGTAAGAAGCTTGACCACTTGAGGTGATTCAGGATGGCAACCTATGCTTACAAGAAGGATAGTCTGGGATTTGATGGAATGAACTACACTCTTTGGAAAAAATGGATGAAATGTCACTTGAGATGCATTGGTGAAGATTATTGGAAGATTACTAAGAATGTGTATAGTTTTCCTTTAAATGGTCCTACAACTCCGGATGAGATAAAGGAAGATAAATTTAATATTAGAGCTAAGGAAGCATTGTTGAGTGCCTTGACTAATTCTGAAATGGCTAATGTTATGGATTTACAAACTACTCATGAGATTTGGAAGAAATTGGAAACTTTGTATGAAGATGACAGTCATGTGAAGATTGCCAAGTTGCAGAGCTTGAAGGGAAAGTATGAATTGTTGAAGATGAGAATATTACCTCTTTTATGTAGAAAGTAAATGACCTTGTGTTGAATATTAGATGTGTCGGTGGAGTATTGGAAGAAATAAAGATTGTAGCTAAAGTGTTGAGATCCTTGCCTCCTGATTACAAGTACAATGTTATTTCTATTGAGGAGATCCGAACTATGACAAATGTGATTAAAGACATGCTAATTGGAAAGCTTGTTGCCTACACTCTTCAAGGTTGCCTTAATAGATGACCATAATTCACATGTGAAGATTTGTTAGCTAGGAGGACCTAATTCGCCCAACATTTTGTCGACGCGTGTCTCCATTCACCCCAACTTTCGCCAACTATATTGTATTTGCCAATTATTTGGACGACCTATAATCGCCTCGAAAATTACATAAGTCATGTTATAGTTACGTGAGATTTACCAAATATTTGTATACCATATAAAATAATCGCGGAATTCGCCATATAAGGATTGGTATAAATACATGCAAAGATCAGATCTATCTCAACACAATCTGGTGGGCTCTAGGCTCTGAATTCTAATCAATAGTGAAGTTTCAGACCAAGGAAAATCATTGTTGTTGACTGCATTGGCAACTGCTAGTGACCTAAAGGAGAGCGATCATATTTTTGAAGTGTTATAATATTATTCTAAATTTATCTATATTTGTTTGCATTGTTGAGTTCATTTTTATTCAATGGCGACCCGCCAATGCCAAGTAGTCAGGACTCGGGGGGGACATTCAGACCCCAAACATCTAGATTGTAGGTCGTAGGGCCAATGAAACATATATTATACATTATAGTCTATTATTGCTTCTTCAACAAATTGATATTTTTTTGGCAGCCTTTATTTTGTTGGAGATGTCGAACAGGAAGAGGGGTAGGAAACCTGAATGTGGGGAAGGCCATGAGAGGCCAACAAAAATAAGAACGTTGTCTTCGTACTTTGCCATTGGAAAAGATTGTGGTGAAAATCAAGAAGGTACATCATCACAAGTACAAGTACAAAATTCACCACCTACACCGCATGTTGAAGATGGCAGCGAACCTGATATGTCAAATCAAGATGATCTTGAAGAAGATTATCTGGTAGATTGCCAAGTTAGCCGGAATGATATAATCAACTTGGGTGATAATGCCATTGATGATAATGCACGGAAGGGGAAAAGAAAAGCCATATCAAAAAAGGGTGAACCAAAATAAAAAAAGGATTGAGAGTGGGATATGTCAGTGAGGAATTTTCAAATTAATTGGGCATCAAAGTATCCATTCATTGAACCAGTGGGGAATCCAATTGAAGGAGAGCCTCCAATAGAATGCAGGTGTAAGATTTGCACTTGGAAACATAACAAGGAAATTAGGTTGCAGCTAAAGTTTGATACCATAGAAAAGCATATGGGTAAAGTTTATGAAAAACAAATGATAGACGGGGTTGAAAAATCAGTGATAAGATGGAAAACAATGGAGGAATGTAAGCATGTGAGGAATGCCGAAGAGTATTATTTTCATGAGAAAATACAGACGAAGCATGCTGAAGTTAAAGGTTCTATTGAAGCTAGTTTTGGAAAAGCAATGCAAATAGAACAACTGGGAAAAGCTGTTCAGTTAAGTGTTGTTTTTTATATTTTGAGCAGAGGGTGTGCTATGATAGATTTCCCATCAATTAGTGGTTTATTACACTTTTTGAAAGTTCCTAACTATCCTAATAGACACTGGTTAGTAAACAGTGGATGGGAATGGGCAAGTTGTCTTTCTGAGGTTGAAAAAGATGTAAAGGAAAAAATAGGAGAGTCAAACTTTATTGCATTTTCTTTAGACGAAGTTATGGTAGTAGACAATACTTCATGGGTATGCATGCATGTTTATACTATAGAGAATCATACCCTCCAACCTCATCTACTATCTGTTGCTAAAATGAAGGAGAGTGCGACAACAGAACATTTATTTCAACTAGTAAAGAGAAGTTTAATTGAATATGGAGGTATGGATGACATGACGGTAGCCAAAAAATTGGTTTGTGTTGGAGCAAATGGAGCTTCAGTAATACAAGGTCACAGGAACGATCTTTGTACAAAGATTGAAACTTCATTTGCACCGTACATTACTGCAATTCACTGCATGGCTCACATAATGAATCTAGCTTTTGGAATTATGAGCAAGTTTGCTTCGGTTAAAAAAATTGAAATTTTAATCAGAGAGCTCTACTCACACTTTTGTCGAAGTCCCAAGTGATTTATGGAATTTCAACACTTTGTTGATGGAATAACAGATGGGAACAAGCTTCTCAAGGATAATAATACATTATGGATCTCTTTGGAGGGTCCAACGCATCGAGTGTTTTCAGAATATCCATCCTTGATTGGACTATTTCACACAACTCGTGACGAATCAGATCAACCAAAATTTCCTGACCTTCTTCGGAGGTTAAGTAATTTAGAGACACTCTTAACTTTAGCAGCTCTTCTACCCATGCTAGAGGAAATGAGGAATATTATGAAGGCTGCCCAAAAAAGATCTCTGTATATTGCAAAATATGCTACGCTGCGTAAGATGACATGCATGACCCTCGACAATCTCTATCAAAATCAACCAACACTATCTGATGAAAAAATTGTTAAGTGGCGGACACTCACAGATTTGAATAATCCTGATAACTTTTTACAAATTGGTGCAGACGGGGAGGTATGTGCCAATGTATGGGGAGTTGAGATACCAATGCACTTCTATGCCATGATCGACCCCGAAGAACTAGGAGAGCGCCCCAGGAAGCAACTAGCAAGAGTTACAAGGGAAGATTTCGAACAAGATTGTTAAAACCGTAACTACTTCTGTGAAGAAAATTGCGTATGATCTTTCCTCACAAATTAGAAGTAGATTCCCTCTTAACAACCTTCTCGAAGCCATGTCTATTGTGTTTCCTCATTATTGGAGCCTCAACATTGCATCTGATTTTTGAAGTAAGCTACTGATTTTGATAAAACAATTTTGCATATCCAGAGAATTGAATGGAGTAACTATAAATGGAATATTAGATGAAATTCATCTTCGAGAGAAATCATCTCATTTTGCATACACTATGAGAGAACAATATGGCAAAATGGAGAACCCCCGTGAAGAGGGATCAGTAACAAGGCTTTGAAAAATTATAGCTGAGAATGCAACGTTGTGTGATTCAAAGCCAGAATATTTGAAGCTTTCTGATTTATGTCTTACCATGATATTGGGTTCGGTGGAAGATGAGAGAGTTTTCAGTGCTTTGGGGTTCCTAAAATCAAATCTAAGAAACAAACTAGACAAAAAATTGGAAAATTGCTTGAGGCTCTATACATCTAGGTATGATGTCCACACTTTTCCTTACGATAGGGCACTGTAAATCTGGAAGTCCAAATGTGAAAGAAGAGGTTTGGGAAACACTTCAAACCAAAGTTCCAGTGGGACTATTGACTCATGTATTGGACCTACTGGTAGCATTGAGATGCAGTTCAGCGAAGTTATGCAAACTCAGAGTGAAGAAACCACAGACAAGAATCAAGAAAGCTCTGAATTTGATGAGGATGACTGGCAACTGTAAGAGATTGGTATTTATTAATCTTATTACTGTATCTCATAATTCATATTACAAAAGCATATTACTTTTTGCAATTAAAATTTAATATTGATTTGTAATTATATTTTTCAACTTTCTATTTCTAGATTTAAAATAGCATAATAAAAAAAAAGACCATAATGCGTTTATTGATACAAAGATGTTTATTGTTTATTTAGACATGTTTGAGTCTCAAATCTGTGTGATACATTTTAGAACCATATGATACAATTCATTCAATAGTAATACACATGTCGAGAACTTAGATTTTCATTAATTCTTTCAAAATATAGCCATATGATACAATTCATTCAATAGTAATACACCAATCTGTGTGATTCTCCATGCAAATTGCAAAAGTGAATACAAAGTTTCAAAACCCTTTGCAAATGACCCTGAATTTCCTTCTATAGAAACAAGAGAGCAACAATACCTCCTGTGTGATTCTCCAATGTCCATGCAAAAGTGAATACAAAGTTTTAGAACCCTTTGCAAATGACCCTGAATTCCCTTTTATAGAAACAAGGGAGCAACAACAGCTTCAGGTCGAATTACAAGTTTGCAACATGTGAAGACTCAACATCAAAATCACAAACTCAGCATAGATTTATATGGCCATCACAGGCCGTATTAGCAATTTAACATTTGCTACATGTTTGATGTCTTTTGTTCAAAAAACAGAGTTCAAAATTAAATATTAATTCACGCCATGACAATTAAATATAGATAATAGCAGTGCCTAAAACCTAGTAATCAGAAATAGAGAAATGCATAAATGTTAAAGTAAGGGAGAATTTGAAAATACATATTTACTGGCTAAAGTTTTGCACTGTGCATCATAGATTCATAGGCTGGATTAGCAAAATAGCAATAGCGAGTGCTGGTTTTTTCCTATTCACAAAACAAAGTTATTTCAAGCGATGCCAAATTCCAAACAGAAAAAACATAAAACCTTGAAATTAAGAGTAAAAGAAGAAAATTGTGCAATACATACTATGATTCTTAAGATTTTTGTGCCAGTTTTTGTAGGGTGCTCCACTCTTCGTCTAATGGAAGGTCAATACTCTGTAAACTATGGAAAGTCAACTGCAACTTCATCAACATTCCATATTTAGAAGATTAACTTGAGATCATTGTTTCATCCAATACTGAACTTAGAGTTGTAAATGGTTGGATGAATTCCAGAAAGCTTTGGGGAGTTGTGTCCTTAGGAAGCAAGTCTAAATCAGACTTCATTTTTATCTCCATGCTTTTTTTGTAAGCTTCTTTTCCAATGAATTTATTTGATGGGTCAACGGTCTTAGGAAAACCAAGTTTAATCAAATTATTTTTCTTTTCTTGTAGCCTCAATATCTTTTTTCCACAATTTTCCATAACCTCTGATGTTTCCCTTAATTTTTGGCATTTTTGAATGATAGATGATGTCTTAACTGTGACATCAATGTGGCTCTTAATTCCCTTGGATGCCAAGTAGCTGTCACTGGAACTGTAGACTACTTGCAAAATCTTTTTTGCCATATCCTCTTTTGAATAAACATGGATGCTCTTCTCAAAGTGCCCTTTGATTTTCATTTAAATTACTCTCAGACTTTCATTCAATTCAAACCATTCATACAACTTGTCACTCCTTTTCATTATTTTCCGCCAAATGTTTTCTTGTATATACTTCGTTGTATTTTTCATATTATCTTTCAATCTATCCTCCAAATTTTTTATTTTATCATTTTCATTGTGTAGGTCTTCTTTCATTTGTGCACATTTTTTTCTTTCTTCCTCTACTTCCTCTTTCAAATGTTTTTCTTTTTCCTTCCCACGATCCAATAGGTCCTATATTTTTCTTATTTTGGCAACAGTAGACTCATAACTTTTGTATAATTTTTGAAAACTGGCTGTTTCCTCATCAAATTTTTTACTGCTTTTAGCTAGTTTTTCTGTCAGGTCCTTCAATTCTGCATCCATCTTCTCCTGCTCTGCAATTTCTACTGCAGAGCCCAAATTTTTTATCCTTTTCTGTAAATCATTGCACTTGTTATTTGCTGCTTTCCTCCTTGATTTTTTCGTTTGCCAGGTCTACTTGTAATTTTTCTATTTGTTTCTTCAGTTTATTTTTTTCTCTCTCCACCTTTAGCAGTGAAGTGTAGACCACTTCATTAGTCCTTTTTGACACACTAATTTTGTCTACATTATGTACTTTGGAAAAATCCATTTGGAGGGTGCTAACTTGAAATTCAGAGGGATCTCTCTGTATTTGGGATGCCACCGCAAGCATCCCCACACTCCTGAGCACCAGAAACAGAGGCAACAACCAGAGGCTTGACCTGAGGATCCTGCGCAGCCACCTGGGAAAAGATTTTCTTTTTAATAAAGTAGAATTTAGAGGAGGCACCTTTCCACCAAGAAGCAAATTTCTTTTTCTTCTTATCTGATTCACACCGTGCAACATGTCCAATCTGGAAGCACTTTCGACATCTAAAGGGGATACCCTCAAAGTCAAGCGGTTGGACCCAAGATCCCAAAGAAGATTCAATTTCTATCTCAGCTGGAAGCCCTTTAGAAGCATCAATGTTAACCAAAATCGGAGCATAAGTAGATTGATAAATTTGGTAAGAGTCCTTATCAATCATTAGGAATTCGCCTAAAGCCTCCCCCACTTCCTCTAGCAGAGAGTCCATCCATAGATGAAGGGGAAGGTTAGGGAGCCTAACCCAGATAGGAATCTCATTAAAAGAATCAGTAGAAGGATTAAAACCCAAGAACCAGGGGTTAACCATCAAAACAAATTTATCCTCCCAGCTGAAAGGATTTGTACATAAAATTTTTGATCTATCTTCTTCATATTCAAATTTAGGAATGAAAAAGCCCTTGGCTGAAGGAAAAATGTTAACTGAACCTAAGGATGTTAGTGAAGCATGCAAAGATGAAAATTGGGTTAAAGCAATGGAAAAAGAATTGAACCAGATTGAAAAGAATAATACATGCATTCTTGTTCCTAGGCCTAAGGATAAAAATGTAATTGGAACTAAATAGGTGTTCTGAAATAAACTGGATGCAAAAGGTGAAGTTGTTAGGAATAAAACAAGACTTGTTTGTAAGGGATATTCTCAGATGG
This sequence comes from Cryptomeria japonica, assembly GCF_030272615.1. Taxonomy (NCBI): domain Eukaryota; kingdom Viridiplantae; phylum Streptophyta; class Pinopsida; order Cupressales; family Cupressaceae; genus Cryptomeria; species Cryptomeria japonica. The sequence continues at coordinate 259,839,313 of NC_081413.1, forward strand.
AATGAATTGACTTTGAGGAGACTTTTGCTCCTGTGACAAGAATTGAAGCTGTTAGATTATTTCTTGCTTATGTTGCTTACAAAGACTTTAAAGTGTATCATATGGATGTCAAGTCAACCTTTCTTAATGGTGAGTTGGAAGAAGTCTATATTGAGCAACCAGATGGATTTTAGTTAACAGATCAAGGAGATATGGTTTGCAGATTGAAGAAAACACTATATGGATTGAAGCAAGCCCCAAGAGCTTGGTATGCCAGGTTGGATAAGTATTTGCTGAAGCTTGAATTCAATAAAGGTATTGCTGATAGTAATCTGTATTTCAATATTGATTATGATAACATTCTAATTAGTGAAGTTTTTGTTGATGATATTATTTTTGGATGGAATGATGGTTTATGCAAGAAGTTTGCCGATGATATCCAAAATGAGTTTGAAATGTCTATGATTGGTGAGATATAATTCTTTTTGGTATTGCAAATTACTAAGTTGGATAAAGCAGTTTTTATATCTCAATCCAAGTATATGAAGGAATTGTTAAAGAAGTTTGGTTTAGATGATTCCAATCCAATTGGTACCCCTATAGTGACCGGATGTAAGCTGACTAAGGATGACGATTCTCCGAAAGCAAATTAGACTAGATATAGATCTATGATTTATGGATTTCTATATTTGACTCAGACTAGACCAGATATTATGAATGCTGTTTGTCTTGTTGCTAGATTTCAAGTTGATCCCAAGGAATCTCATGTTGTAGCCGTGAAAAGAATATTTATTTATTTGAAAGGGATAGTTGATTTTGGGTTGTGGTATCCTAAAGATGATGACTTCACTTTGAGTGCTTTTATTGATGTTGATTGGGTTGGTGATGTGGATGACAAAAAAAGTACTAGTGGGAGTGCATTTTTCTTGGGAAAGAGATTGGCTTCATGGATGACTAAGAAGCATAATGCAATTTATTTATCTACTACAGAAGTTGAATACATTGTTGCTAATAGCAATTGTACTCAGATGGTATGGATGAAGTAGATGTTGAAGGATATCAGAGATTTTTTTGATGAGCCTACTGCTATATATTGTGATAATTCATGTGCTATCAACATTTCTAAGAATCCGGTGTTGCATTCAAAGACTAAGCATATATCAATCAAGTTTCATTTCTTGAGAGAAAAGGTGAATGAGAAGGAGTCAGATTGGAGTATGTATCTACAAAGGAACAAATTGCAAATATCTTTATCAAGCCTTTGCCTAAAGATACTTTTGAGTATCTCAAAGAGAAGGTAGGGGTGATTTCCCCTCTCGATGAGAACTAAGATCCATGGATTTGCATCAGTCTGATGGATTTCACAGAGATATCTTGTGATCTGGATTGATGAGTGATGCTTCTACTCAAGGGGAGTAGTCAGTGTTGTGGTTCAGATGTTTAGATTTGTTAGTTTTGATGTTCAATTGTGGGGAGAGTGAGTTTGGTCAAAGGGGGAGAGAATCATGATTTGCATATGTGCCTTTTGCATTGATGTCAAAGGGGGAGATAATCATGTGAAAAACTGCCATATCATGTGCTAGATCTCAAGGGGAGAATGTTGAGAGTTATGGGGAGATTGTTAGTAGTTGAATTCTTTCTTTGCATTAATTATTTTTCACATTCATATGTTGCCATCAATGCCAAAGGGGGACATTATTGGATATGGTTGAGAAGTTTACTGGAATAATTTGTTGTCATTGATCTCAACATATTCCTCTATCTGTTCCAATGTTGCAGTCAGATTATATGATTTGGTTTGGCCAGTGTGTGACTACAGATGAGTTTTTGCAGATTAAAGGTTTTGAGATAAGTATCTCTAGTTGATTATGGAGATTTGATCGAGTTATGAGATTAGGTATTGCAGTTGGTTTTTTCAGTTCTTTGGTGTTGATCAGAGTTTTGAATTTTGCTCCACGTTGTAATATATTGGTTTGTGGATTTGGTAGAGTATTTGGGATGTTCTGTTGTGTCCTCAGTTCAGATGGTTTGTGATTTGGAGGTCCGCAAATGAATATTTTAATTTGACAATCAATTCAGTTAGTGTTCTTGAGGTTTGGTATAATGATGATGAAGATTATTGTAAGTGGTGATGTTACAGTTGTTGTTGTGGTAATTCATGATGCTTGTGGATGTTTATAGATCATGTCCTATTTGTGTTGATGGTCCGCATTGATCATTGTTGATGATTTCTCTGGTATGTTCATGTTATGAGACATTCTTAGATGATCAGATGATTGTAGCATGTTGCAGCTATTCGAGGCATAATTCTTGAAGGTGTTTCTTGTTCGAGGCATAATTATTGAAGGTGTTTCTTGTTTGAGGTGGTGGTTTAGGTCCATAATATGTCTTAGCAGACATTGTTTTGGTCCACATGTAATTTTGTAGTGCGTATGCTTATATCTTTGTAATTTTTGATGAGTGTTGAGCTGACCTTGAAATATAGGTTGATGATTTGTATAAATATATGTAATAATCATATCAGAGATGTATCTATGAGTGTATTTGAATGTGCGTGATCGGATAAGTGTGTGAACAAATATTTTGATCTTTCGGAAGTGTGAAGAAGTGTGGTAGAGAAGATCAGATTGTGTGCTTAACCGGAACTGTAACCAGGCATGAGGAGATGCTATTCTATTAGTTCATGATCTTCTGGATGTAATCCAAATTTTTTTGTAAGACAATGAGTCTTCCTAAGGGTTGTAGTCCTCCTTGTTATGTATTTTGAGCAGTGAGCTCTATGTAGTGTTCCTGAATGCATGTGCATTTCCCATTGTAATATTTATATACTTCTAACAGGGTATATTTATATTGTAGGTCTCAATCCCACCGTGGTTTTTCCCTTAACCGAGTTTTCCATGTCAAAAATATGGGTGTTATGTGTGTTATTGATGTGGTAATGATTTGTGCTTTCACTGTTAATTATCAGATCTGAAATTGTCTTTGAGTTAAGTAAAGTTTGTGAGCAAACTGATTCACCGCCCTCCTCTTAGTTTGCTGCCTTATTGCCAACACTATGTAACATATAAAATGGATACAAATCCACAACTATACGAAGTTTTTTTAAAAAGGAAAAAAAATTAGTAGAGGGGGCCTTAACTTGTCCGCCTTCTCATTTTTGTCAAAATCATTTTCATGTACGTTACGGTTGTTGTTTTGACTTATGTTTTTTCCCTAGCCAACTTGGTTTTTAGACAAATTGAACCAAGATGACTATTATAGTTGGGTTAAGGTTGTCTATAAACCTTATTGAGCCTAGAAAATAGTCGTGCATCTAATAAGATGACAATCATGTTTCAACCATCACCATAAAAGATAAAAATCTTGATATTTTTATCACAACCCATCAATCCAAAGTGACCCTTCAAGGGGCCACTTCAAAGTCATAGCATGCAAGCCAATACAACTTTTAAGAACACTTAGGCAAAACACTTTCCCAGATGTCTATCTTTAAGCTATTGTGCATATCACCACAACACAAGGTAGTCCTAGACAAAGCTTTATAGGAGTCTTCGGTGCCTTATGTAGGAGCATCCTTGGTTCTTGGCAATCTTGCATCAATGAAAAATAATTTTCATTTCAGTTTGCTTTCTGTTCAGTTTGGCTTTGCAATTTCAACATTTCTTTCTACATTTTGTCACTTTATTCACCTGATCTTGTGGAGCTTGATTGTTCATGGACATGTTCATCTACCTTATCCTAGGTCTGCGGGTTGTTTGGATCTTTTTCTGACAAGTTATCACTTCTGGAATGTGGGACAATTTTCTAATTTGTGCACCGGAGCCACTTGGACCTATTTGCTAATGGAGAATCTTATGGATCATTTACATAGCTTGCAGAGCCTAATTTCATATCCTCCAATGTTCCTTGATTTTTGGCCAACCTTCCCTTGGGTCCGCACATCATTCTATGTTGTTTCTGGAGGAATTCTTTTTGCAGAGGCCGACTTAGTTACATTTACTTCATCGACAATTGTTTTCATCTTGGGCTGATGTAGATCACCCTAGAGTTATGAATATCATATAAATAAATGTAATTAATCATATGGAAGACAAATCTTCGAAACATAGAAGAATAATCAGAAGATTAGGAGATCCGGAGCTAGCTCGCATTTGTGCTTTAGCCCAAATAGTGTATTTTGAGCATGTTTGTAATTCACCGTATGTGCCGAACTTGCAAGCTCACATGTTTCTAGCCGATTTATATTTAAATTCCATGATATAATATGAGTCTGATTCTGCATTGCCTCCATCACATTGTGTTGCTTCTATTGTGTTTACTCTTGCTGCATGGTCCAAACTGTTCTCTATGAGGACTCTCCTACCATGACTGCTTCAAGTGGTATCAGAGCAAGTTTTCATTGCAGAGATTGTAAAGTCATCTAAGAATTTTTTTGTGGGGTGGTGGAGTGAGGATCTGACCCGCAGCTGTAGAGGACTTATATAAAAATGGCTCGGAGAAATGCTAGAGGTAGTGGAGCACGTGGAAATGTAGACCCTGTTGTGATGGAAATGTTGAGAGGCATTGGAGCCTGATTGGAAGCTATTGAAACAACCCAGAGAAGAGGTCAACATGTTGAAGATGTGAGAAATGATGAAGAGGAAGTAGAGGCAGGAGAAGGAGTAAATCCACCAGCGATTGATCCAGAAGAAGAGATATTCCTAAAAGTCTTGACCAGAGTGAATACCAAACCATATTTTAATCCACCAGATTATGATGGCAAGTTAGATTTAGACGAATTGCTTGAGTGGACTATGCATATGGAAAAGTATTTTGACTTTGAGAACACTGCAAAAGATAGGAAGGTGGAATATGCTTGTACCAAGTTGAAAGGACACGTGTCTCTTTGGTGGGAACATTTACAGGTAGATAGACAAAGAAGAGGTAAAGAAAAGATTAAATCTTAGGAGCGGATGGTTAGCAAGTTGAAGTCAAAGTTCATGCCCATTGATTATCAAGTGAATCTATTTTAGAAGTTGCAGGACTTGAAGCATAAGGAATATAGTGTGAAGGAGTATACTGAATCATTCTTCAAGTTGAATATCAGATCTGTACACACAAAGGATGAAATTGAACAAGTTGATAGATATTTGAATGGGTTGTGGATGTTTATATAGGATGAACTCAGTTTAATCAAGTTGCAGAGTGTTAAGGAAACTTATCAATATGCCTTGAAGGCAAAGTAGAAGTTGAATAAAAGACATGAGCAGAAGCAAAGAGGTAGAGGAGGAAGATTTTAGGGAGGAAGAACCTATACTGGAGGAAGAGGACCCTGTGCAGATCAAAATAAAGACAAGGAAGTTAGAGACAAGGAAGTTAGCAAAGATGGTAATTCATACCAGAGGGATGACATAAATTTTTACCTAAGAAAAGAAAATTATGGTTGCTAGAATGAGGGTTATGGAAAAGAGGACAAAAGATAGGAAAAGAGAGTGTTTAGAGGAACCTTCTTTAAATGAAGAGGAGAAGGACATAATACTTTTGAATATAAGAGGACATAGAACCGTGAAAGAGCTACATTGGTAGAAGAAGAACCTATCGGATCAGATAACAGACTGGAGGATGGAGAGTTTCTGATGATGAGAAGAGCATTGTACCATACCAAAGGAGAGCAAGAACCCTTATAGAGGAAGAATTTGTTCAAGACAAGATGCAAAGTAGCAAGTAAGTGTTGTAAAGTTATAATTGATAGTGGTAGTAGAAATAACCTTTTTCAGAAGAGATGGTGAATAAGATGAATTTGGAGAGATTTAAGAACCCCAAGCCTTATCATATAGCATGGATTCAGGATGATCCTAAGGTATTGGTAAGTGAACAATGTTTGGTAAAATTGAAGACTGGATCTTATCATGATGAATTTTTGTGTGATATTATGACTATGGATGTATGTCATATCTTGTTGGGTAGACCTTGGCAGTATGATAGACAAGAAATGTATGATGGAAGGAATATTATATACACTATTGTTGCAAATGGGATGAAATGAACCTTGTTACCCTTGGAAGAGCCTCTTAAGAGTGAAGTTTGTACTAATGTTAGAATTTGTTTGGTGGATGGAAGGAAATTCCTGGATGGGATAAGATGTGAGAATGTGTGTTTTGCTTTAGTTCCTAAGAAGACTGAAAATACAGAGCATGAAGAAGAAAAACTGGAGGAGATAAAAGAGTTGCTGATAAAATATGAAGACATCATTTTAGATAATGTACCTGATGGATTACCACCTGTGAGAAGAATCGATCACTGCATGGACTTGATTCCCGGAGCTAGTTTTCCTAATAAAGCAACACACTGGATGACACCAGTAGAAAATGAGGAGTTGAATAGACAAGTGTAGGACTTGTTAAGAAAAGGTTTGATCAGAGAAAGTTTGAGCCCTTGTGCACTTCCAACAATATTAGCACCCAAGAAGAATGGATAATAGAGGATGTGTACTGACTCTAGAGAAATAAACAAGATCACAGTAAAGTACAGGTTTCCTTTTCCTAGGATGGATGACATAATTGATTACTTAAGTAGAGATAAATATTACACAAAGATAGACTTGAAAAGTGGATACCATCAGATCAAAATCAAAGAAGGGGATGTGTGGAAGACAACATTAAAGACAAATGAAGGACTGCATGAATGGTTGGTGATGCCTTTTTGACTGACTAATGCACCAAGTACTTTCATGAGGTTGATGAACGAGGTATTGAAGAAATTCTTGGGTAAGTTTGTTATTGTGTACTTAAATGACATCTTGATTTTCCGTAAGACAAAGGAAGACATATGTTGCACTTGAGACAAGTTTTGTAGACGTTGAGAGAGGAGAAGTTATTGATAAACATTAAGAAGTGCAGTTTCATGAAGGAAGAGTTAGTTTATTTGGGGTTTGTGATATCTGTGGATGGATTGAAGATGGATCCTAAGAAGGTTATAGCAATTTTTGAATAGCCTACACCAGAAAGCATTGGGGAGGTAAGATCATTTCATGGATTGGCTAGTTTCTATTGGAAGTTCATCAGAAATTTCAGTTTAATTTGTAGTCTTATGACGAAAGCAATGAGAGGAGATAGGAAGGCTTTCAAGTGGACATCTTGAGAAAATAAGAGTTTTGAGTTGTTGAAGCAGAAAGTGATAGAGCAACCTGTGTTGGCTTTACTGGATTTTAGCAAAGTATTTCAAGTGGATTGTGATGCAAGTGGGAATACAATTGGAGCAATGTTATTTCAGGAAGAAAGAGCAATAACTTATTTTAGTGAAAAATTGAATGATGCAAGAAGGAGATATTTTGTGTATGATCAAGAGTTTTATGCAATAATTCAAGCATTGAAGAAGCAGAGACATTATTTACTGACTAAGGAGTTTGTGTTCTATACTGATCATCAAGATTTGAAATATCTAAACAATCAAGGTAAGTTGAATCAAAGACACATGATATGGGTGGAGTTATTGCAGAGCTATACATTTGTTTTGAAATAGAAGTGGGAAGTCAAATAAAGTTGCTGATGCCTTAAGTAGAAGGAGGAACTTGTTGATAGAGATGAGAGTGAAAGTATTGGGTTTTGAGGAATTGAAGAACTTTTATGAGAATTACCTGGATCTTGCAGAACCTTGGAAACCTTGTAAGGAACCTGTTATTGTGGATAGGAGTAAGTGGCTAGATTATTTCATTCAAGATGAGATGTTGTTAAGGGGAAATCAATTATGTCTACCCCAAAGCTCTATGAGAGAAAATTTGATAAAAGAGAAGCACAATGGAGGATTAGCAGGACACTTTGCTGTTGATAAGACAATATCCTTGGTTAGTGAGAATTACTTTTGGCCTCAGATTCATAAGGATGTTAGGAAATTTGTTCAGAATTGTAGAATTTATTATCTTGCAAAAGGTAGTAGTCAGAATGTTGGATTGTATAAGCCTTTGACAGTTTCAGAGAGACCTTGGGAGGACATAAGCATGAATTTCATACTTGGATTACCTAAAACAAAGAGAGGAAATGATTCTATATTTGTGGTGGTAGATATATTCTCAAAGATGACACATTTCATACCTTGTAAGAAGACAACAGATGTTGTGCATATAACTAACCTATTTTTCAAGGAGGTGGTGAGATTACATGGATTACCTAAGAGCATAACAGAGACACTAAATTTGTTGGAAATTTTTAAAGAACACTTTGGAAGAAGGTGAAGATAAAGTTGAAATTCAGTTCTACTTTTCACCCACAGACTAATGGATAGACAAAAGTAGTAAATAGGAGTTTGGGAACTTTGTTGAGATGCTTAGTTGGAGAGAAAATCAGAAGCTGGGACTTGGTTCTTGCACAAGCAGAGTTTTCCTACAATAATTCAGTGAACGGGAGTACTGGAAGGACACCCTTTGAGATTGTTACCAGAGTACACCCTAGAGACATATCATAGTTAAGGGATATAAACAATGAGGATAAAAGGAGTGCAAAAGCAGAAGAATTTGGAGAACATATGAAGACAATACATAATTAGGTCAAACAACATTTGGAGGACATGAACAATAAGTATAAGGAGAAAGCAGATGAAAAGAGGAGACCAAATAATTCAAAGTTGGAGATGAAATGATGGTGTATCTGAGAAAATAAATATTTCCAGTTGGTACCTATAATAAGCTGAAGATGAGGAAGTTTGGACTTGTAAGATCTTGAGGAAATTTAGTTCCGAAAATGCATATGAAGTGGAGTTACCTGATACCTTGGGTATTTCACCTATATTCAACATTGCAGACCTACATCAACATCATGAGGAAAAATTCAGTGAAGACAATGCAACAGACTTAGAGAAGCAGATGCCCTAGAGGGTACTAGACCAGATTGAAAACATTTTGGATAGTAGAATTGGGTGTAGCACCCGAGGCAGACAATATAGAGAGTATCTTGTGAAGTGGAAGTATAGACCAATTGAAGACTAATCATGGATTTCTTAGGCTGAGGTAGACTAACTTGGTTTTCCTCTATCCCTCACAAAGTGAGGGACTCACTTTTTTTTATAAACCCCAGATGTCTGATTCGGGAGCATCCTTGGTTCTTGGCAAGCTTGCATCAACCAAAAACATTTTTAATTTCAGTTTGCTTTCTGTTTAGTTTGGATTTGTAGTTTCAACATTTATTTCCGCGTTTCATCACATTTGTTCAGTGGACCTTGTGGAGGTGCATTTTGTTTGTGGACATGTCCATCTACCTTATCCTAGGTTCGTGGGTTATTTGGATATTTTTCTGGCAAGTTATCACTTCTGGAATGTGGGACAATTTTCTGACCTATGCATCAAAGCTGCTTGGACCTATTTGTTGATGGAGAATCTTGCAGATCATTTTCGTAGCTTGCGGAGCCTAATTTCATATCCTACAAAGTTCCTTGATTTGTGGCCGACCTTCCCTGGGTCCGCACATCATTCTATATTGTTTCTAGAGGAACTATTTTGGTAGAGGCCGACTTAGTTACACCTTCATCGATAATTATTTTCATCTTGGGCCAACGTGGATTACCCTAGAGATATGAATATCATATAAATCGATGTAATTAAGCATGTGGAAGACAAATATTCAGAACATAGAAGAATAATCAGAAGATTAGGAGATCCGAAGTTGGTTTGCATTCGTGCCTGAGCTCGTATACTATATTTTGAGCATGTTTGTAATCGGGCCTGTGTGCCGAACCTGCAAGCCCACATGTTGCTGGCCGATTTGTATTTGAATTCCATGATATAATATGAGTCTGATTCTGCATTGCCTCGATCACATTGTGTTGCTTCTGTTGTGTTTACTCTTGCTGCACTGTCCATACTGTTCTCTGTGAGGACTCTCTTGCTGTGTGTGGTATTGTCAAAGTAACCTAATGATCTATGTCAGTGTAAATAAGGTCATTATCTATCTAATTAGTTTATCACTTTTTCTAGGTTGAATCATTCACATTTAAGTTTACTTAGAGGTTATTTACCTTTTTTTCTCACTTCAAAGGAATTTTTAACATTCCCTAATAGTTGTACCAAGTGGTTTAACATGTGTTGCATATTTATAGGGTTAGTCATTGATTTATTCTTACCTTTCTACATTCTCCTTGTCCTACTCATACATAGAACTTCATTGTATATTTTACACATATACCCTAAATATATATGATAGACATATTTTTGAGCTCATAAT